>NC_056473.1:31922519-32222519 GCF_008729295.1 Plectropomus leopardus
TCTCACATGTAGGCTGCATTCTTTTACATAGGAACGCCGCCTAGAGTAGGAATTCCAATACATTATTTCTATGGCCTAGAAATGTTGTCAATATTTGTGAACATGAGCTACTGTGTCTCAAAGCCAGAAACCAGAGGCAGGTGTCAGACTTGTGATCTCATCAGTGTCTTCAACAATGCTGAAGCTCCTCCATAGATAATTATTGGGAGACCGAGACCGAGACCGATGTATTGTCTCACTTCTGAAACTAAAAAGTAGTCAACTATTGGAAGGCAGATTCGACTGGAATGAACTGGATGAACTATTATAAAATAAGTTCTTGTGCCAAGTCAAGTAGACAAATTGTTGAATTGGGAGTTTCAGCTCTTTTGTGTGGTGTGGAAAAATGAAACAAATGTTGCAAATGAGAATATGAACCACACTGATCATATTCAACTATATAAATTCTTAGTTGGGGACAAGTGCTCATAGACTTGACATGAACATTCCCGTGACTACATCTTCCCTGATTCTTTGTTCATTCAGCAACTCCAGATGTAATACCCTATGACATCACACATTTGAGTTTTTGCACTCGAGTTTTTGGAATTGGGAGAGAGTTGTTCATGTTTACTAATAATTTTGGACTTTCTTGGACCTTAGAAATTACAAGTATGTATTTTGTAAATGGGCCTAGGTCTCCTTTACATGAGTTTTCCAATCTAACAAAAAAAAAAAACACTAGATACACAGTAGAGAGTCCTCAAATGTTTGAAACCACAACCATGTTTATGTGTAATCTTCATTTTTTTTTTTTTTTAAGGTGAAAGTGTTGAATGGCTTTTTTAAAATGGAAAATATTTGCCTGTGCGAAAACTGTGTACATACACCATTTTGGACAAATTAAGCTCTTTTGTGTGAAGCAGTTGTATTTATTCCAAGAATATTTAGACGGAGAGTATGTGCTTCCTGCTTCACACAGCTAGCTCTTTTGCAGCAGCAAGCCTGCTGCTTTGGATTTAGAGCTTCAGACCACCATTTGTCCAGCTTCCCAGTACATGCATGTGTAAACCTAATTAAGCTATCTTGAAACAGGCCAGATAGCAGTTGGTTTCTTACAACAATGTACGAAGCACCATAGTGTATTGTGGTGGAACATTCAAATTAAGCTCAATTAAGCACTCTGGGGCATATTTACAGCAATAATTTACAAATTTTCAATGTTTTTTTAATGGCTTTTCAGATGTTATGCAGTCTGTTTTCATTTGATATAACATCACAGTGAATGAACCCAACATATCATGTTTCATTCTTGTCTTCTGAATATCCAGAATCTCAGAAAAGTCCTCTGAACTGCAGGAAGAGCTTCAGAAGACGGCGTGGAAAAACACACAAGTGATCTCTGGGACATATGTTGCGAACAACACCCCATCAGAGGTTGCCCAGCAACAGAGATGGTACCACAAATGATAACAAGCAACCTTGTCAAATCACCAGCCCACAGGGGGAAGCGTTGCGGGGCAGGTGGTCACAACATGCTGGTGCATGAAGCTAATGTGGAGACATCACGTTTCTGAGAGTGAAGAAAACCAGAAAGTAACACCAGGATAAAGATGTAGTGCTCAAGGAAAGTAGAAGAGATTGTGAGGAGCGATAGAGAGAGAGAAAGAGCTGGAGGAGAAGATGGAGGGAGAGGGATGTGAGGTACCTTGAAGGAGCAGCACAGTTAAAGAAGACAAAGCGTTATTGCTGCTTGGTTACGCAGGGATGAGCAGAGGGTCTCTCTCTTATCCCCTCTCTCTCACACACACAAATACACACTGGGGGCAGAGGGGATGCCTCCGTGGGCACCAAGGTCCTTCCTCTCTGTAAATTAAAACCATTAATAACCAACTGGGAGAGGAGGGAGGGGAGGGGAGACAGAGGGGAGATGGATAGAGGACAAGGAGAGAGAAAGAGATGTAAGGAAAGTGGGATTTGGGGATGGTGATTTAGAAAGAAAGATTGGTGAACAGGAGGTAAACTGATGGGAAACTGGTACAACAGAGAAAAAGTGTAGGAAAGAGAATGTGAGAGACACAGAGGGGACTTTAGGAGAGCGCAGTGTGGCGGCTATAACTCACTGCGACTGGCTGAAAAGAGATGTTCTGGAGTCTCGTGTATGTGCGTGTGTTGCAACAACTTTACTGCTGTGTCCAATGGCTTTGGTTTAAAACAGATGGAACATATGGGGAGAACAAAGTGTGTGTGTGTGTGTGTGTGTGTGAGTGTGTGTTCAAAAATGTACTTTCAGATGTGTCCAGTGAGGGTAGTGAGGACAGGTTTGGTGTCTAAATTGTTGTCCCGGGAGTGTGTGTGTGTGTGTGAGAGTGTGTGTGTCCTGGGAGAGCACTAATGTCTCATCTGTCTTCTGGAGTAAAACAGTGTGAAGACAAAACAACACACAGTGCTACATGATGACACAGAGACAGAGAGGGAGGGGTGAGACAGATTCAGAAACAGATGGAAAGAGAGTTTGAGTGTGATAATGAGTTTGAGGAAAATAAAGATAACAGCAACTGATGACGTTGTACTCAAAGTAATTGCAGACATCTGAGATTTCTAAAATCCAGCAGGATGTAGTTTTAGCACCGGGTATGTTGATGATTCGACATGTTCTCATTCCAAGTCATTCCATATTGCCACTTTGCAGTGGACTTCATTGTCTGTACGCATCCTTCTGCATCTGCTATTAATGTTAAAGGATGCTGCTACCATGATGTCAACAAAATCACAAGGTGGGATGATGCTGCACGTGGTTATGTTCAGGCAACAAAAGCACATGCTGCCATTGAAGGTTAGCTGTAGGAAAAAAACCATCCCATTCAGATGGGAAGTAAAACCAGACTCCCACATGAAAGTCTGGAGCTTGTTGGATTTATCCACCACCCGTCCAACCCAATAGGGACCTTTGTGCTCCTTTTATTATGTCTTTACCGACAGCATTTTAACCTCAATCATTCTGTCTCGCTGCATCCCAGCTGACAACATCCAGTGGCATATCATGCGGATACTTCATGTGAAGGGAAGCTTTGGTGTCAGAATCTTGTGCTGAAAACAGCAAAAAGCGACCACTTCAGAATGAGAATAAGCTGGATGGTTAAACAGGTTTTAAAAAAGTTTGGCATTAAGTGTAAACTATTAAGTCAGATAAATGTTCGTTTGAAACACCTGTCTTAAAACTTATAGCAGTGCTTCATATTCTTAAATACGAAGGTTTAAACGAAAAAGTCTTTTTGTGTGTTCATGTTGAGAAATCTGATTTAACATAAGAAATCGTGTGTAATCTGGTTTCTTAGGACTGTTATAAATTTGCTATAGGGAGTGCATGTGCACTTCTTGGTGTCGTGTATCAAAGCCAAAGACATCCTTTAGCATTTTTATGAGATGCACCTGGCTCTCAGCTTACTACTGTAAACCCCTCCGCAGCAATACTCAAACCTGAGAGCAACTGGTGTAGTTTAAAAAAAGCCCCTCAGTGCACAGGTTAGGGGAAGTGGATGGGTCAAACAACACAAGACTTTTATGCCAGAGACCACAGTTGGTGTGTCTCGTCTGAAGACAAAAGTCAGTGTGGTTTTAATGTAACATTATGTAATTTGTGTACAGTCGTCAGGCACTGACGCTACTCACAGAACATATTTACATTGTGTCACATTACATTACAAATTATTTTCAGCCAAAATGTAACAAGTATTTTTGCCACCTAAACCTAACCGAGACATTAACCTTAACCTAGGCTATAACCCTGTTATTGCACTGCCCTTTTATTACTCAAACATATTTAATGTGCTGTTTAGGTGTAAAATGTGAATTTAGAGTTTGTGACCCAATCACCATGTTACAAGCAGTCAAGCCAAAAAACAGCACAAACTAAACAGTACACTAAAATATGAAAACATTTGAGATGAAAGATTGGCAATGCAGTAACAGAATCTTGATTCATATTATCAGCGCTATCCACTTTGACAATTTGAGTGAAGTTCACGAGCAGTGATTGACAGCTACGTCAGAGACTCCTCAGCTCTGATTGGTTGTTTTCATGACCCTCTAGCACATGCCATCAGTCAAGTGGGAGGAGGAATCTGAACGTTGTTACAGACTGCATGTCTTATACAGTGTGGCTGCAGTGATGGCTTCAGCAAATATTCAGAAGAAAAAAATCAACTTTAAAAAAAATAATAGTGCTAAAAACTTCTAGTTTAAATTCAAATTGACTCAATTGAACAACACAAGTGGTGTAATGAAGGGGTGCTTGAGCTCATCTCATGCAGCTGTCTGGTTTCGTCGGACAAAAAAGGTTTCTAACCACTGGCCTACAGATTTCCAGGGAGACGGCTCTCTGCATATGACAAACCATGCTTTTGAAAAACTCTGTTGATGTTCTTACGTTTTGTTCTGTTTCATGTGTAAGGAAACCACTGAAAGTGAGTAATCTGAGAACCACTTTGCTGACAGTCTGGCATTCACCATCAAAAACATGACCTACATTCAGGCCGAAATACTCATGCAGACAATTGTGCTCAACAGGGAACAAGGAAAAATAAGTTAGCCAAGGTATTGAGGATAATCCGTCAGGGAAACAGGTTCTCCTTCTATTAAAATCACGAGGCAAAGATGAGAAGAAATTTACCAAGAGATGACCCAATAATTGGTGAGAAATTGATAAAAAATGAAATTAAATTTTTAAAAAAGATTTTCCTGAAAAAATAAAGGAAGGTTAAAAAAACAAAAACAAGGGGAAAAAAACTTAAAAAGTGATAAAAATGAAAAAAAGTATATATCTTGTTTTGTACCACTATTTTAAATATATATAGCCCCCCCCCCATTTTTTTTTTTTTTTGATAATTTTCTCATAAACCTCCCCCCTTTTTAAATTTGCTGAACATCTCTTGGCATGTTGGTCATTGTCTTTTTTTTCTCCGGGTTTGAGAAATCAAATTATATTGCTCAGATTTCAGGGTTAAATACTTAAAACATTAAGCAAAATACATCACATTTTATGATAACTCTTATAGCTATGGCTTTGAGAAAAGAGCCTCCAGAGTTTGCCGTAACAGAGATGTGTAGCAGAGCTCGCTGACTTTCTAAACCTGGAGCACACTCTGTACTCCAGCGGCTGTCCTGGGATGAAAAATACAAAGAAAAGTTTGGGGATTCTTTTATTTTGTAGCCAGCAAGACAACAAAAACATACACTCAACAACATGTTGCAGGAAGATGGAAAAATATTGATTTTGTCAGATGAACTGCACTATATGTGTTCTGCTATCCCTTCTCTCCATTGTCCCGCTGCATCACCTCACCTGGCTATAAAAGGAGCGGCTTAAAAAGCATCTGACAACAGCAGAGGAGAGAGGCCTCTGGTGTTGGGACTACTGGTCGCCTGAGATTTATTATCTTGTTTGCATGTTCTTTTATTTCAATAAACCCCATGATCTGTTTTAAAGGTGTGTTGTTTGCCTCATAGGAGGTGGGGCTTAACAAGCACATTTTGAGTTTTTATACACTGTTGGAAAGGAGCGATTCTTAGCTTTCTAATGATACTGGTAAAGGATAGGATAGGATTCACTTTATTAATCCCTCAGGGGGGAAACTGGTCTGCCACCATAGACATAAAAAAACAAAAACAATACACGCAGCATGTAAACAGAAACACAGACAGAATCCACACATTAGATCACCAGGCATCAAACAGAAGCACATCGCTCCACTGCAACAACAACGACACCAATTGTTACAGCCTCCAAAATTATATTTATTATCTGAATTTGGGGATAAGAATTTCATGTTTCTGAAACCCAACACTTTAAAGTCAAGCAAAGCTCTAAGAAGTCAAGGTGCTGACATGAATCCATGTTTGATGAAATACATAATTATAATGATCTAACTGTTAAGCCAGAAAAAATGGTGTTTGTTTCTTGTAGTAAAAGCTACATTCACCGATCAGGAAGACTGAATTGCCAGAATTGATTTGCCCACCACATCAATTTTGTGTTGCTGCCCCCACCCCCTACCCCTGTTGTTCACATGTTCATTTATGTTCATTCAAATCTGCCAGATAGTTCACCGGTTTCGTAAGCAGATCCAGCCTTGAGTCAGCTCACTGAGTTTTTTATCAACACACACACACACACACACACACACACACACACACACACACACACACACACACACACACACACACACACACACACACACACACACGCTGAATGAGTTGGGTCCTAACAAAAAGATGTTACAGAGTGTCAAACCAATATCTGTCTCTCTTCACTGCTGCCTACCTCTCAATTTTCAGCTCAAGGACAGAGAAAGGGAGGCAGGCGAAGGGAAAAAAAAGAATGAGAATGTGATGAGGAGAGCGATTGACACAAAGAGAGAGACATGAAGAGTGATATGAGAAAAAAAACTTTTAATTTTAATAAATGCAGGCTTTTTCAATAAATGTTAGAGACCATCTCTATTCACATGTGAATGGATAGAATACATAAAAAACATCACTGGCAATGTCAAAACCCTGAACTTAACCCATAAAAGTCTGTGTGAAGTCAACCACTTTAATTAACAGATACAACATGACTTTAAACAACCAATGAAAAGGCTGAAAAGGTCTTAATCCAGCAAGCAGTGTTGTCAGTAGCCCACAGTCATTACAAATATGTGAAAATGAGGTATTGGTTTGCTTAAGTATTACAACCATACATTGTTTTTTTTGTTTTGTTTTTCTTTTGTTTTTTAAAGACCATCAGAAGAAATTGAGTACGCAAACATGTCGTTTTTGATTTTGTGTGGTGAAACTGATGTGAGGAACCTTCAGGGGAAACCAACTCGGTAAGTGGTAACCAGTCTGGCACCCTGTGGTTAACCGGAGCTCGCACAAAAAAATGCACAGGGGGTAATTTGAGAGTTTGGCCGCGGATTGAGATTGCTGGAGGTGTGGAACGTTTTCACCAAACGGAGAAAGACTGTTTTGAGATCTAAGAAACCACTGACTGAATTTCCCTGTAAGTCACCAACCTTTCTTTTAAAAACAACGAGGAGGAGGAAAAGCAATGAGCAACAAATGTCTCGAATGTTACAAAAAAAAAAAAAAATGAAAAGATGACAAGAAAATTGCCTGGGAGGGTTATTAGATATGATGTTATATTAATGTATAACTAAATAAAAATAAAAATACTAAATAAAATAATATTATTATATTAGAGAAATATGTCTGGAATCATTTTTGTAATTATATATTTATGTACTTTATTATTAATTCATTTTTAGGATAATTAATTTTTAGGTAATACTTTGTTAATTTTTTGCTACTTTTTAGGCCCTTTGTTGTTGTTTAGCTGCTCATTTTCTTCTTTCCATATTTATGAAAGATGTTCAGCCAATATGATCTGCTCCCATCGTCATGAACTACAGTACACTGATATGATTCATGCTTTTATTTGAAACAAACTGCTGATAAACTGGGGTTAGTTATTGAGCAGAATTTTAAGAAATCCTCTGTGAGGCTGTAAGTGACACTTCAAAAGCAAAATAAGAGAAAATAAAATCTGCCGGAGGGAAAAACAAACCTGCTGGCCTTTAAAACAGCAGAGCTGACTAGATTACATTAAAGTCCCCCTCATGTCAAAAACGTGGTTTTCTTATTGTCGCTGGGATATTTGTCCTTCACTGTGCAGAATGATGTATGTGCACAGTTTGGCACCAGAAGGCTGATTTCACATTAATCTGAAGGACGAAGGTTTCCCAGAGCTCAACTTGAATCTGAATTTAGGATGTGTACTGTGTGACATCACAGCTAGTTTACAAGAAATTCACATTCCACTTTGTTTCGACTTTGTACCAACTGACTATTTGAGCAATTTTTGTTGCAGACAAATTTGCAATGTCAGAATAAAATCTTGAGAGTTTTACCTCAGTTGATGTGCGTTCTGGTGATTTTGATCATTTGGTGTAAGGTAACTATCAAACAGTCTGAGCTGTGTTTTTTTTCTGAGCAGTTTTTTTCTCGTCTTGACGTTGCGACAAAATCAAACATGTCTATTAAAGACTTTTTTTACTGTATTTTTTTCAAAACCTCTGCTCACTATTTTGTTGTGAAGGATTTATTTCATTGACAATTTAGATTATTTTCCTGTGAGATTATGAGTTTATATAGTGGCTTTGCTGTTTTAAGACTCTTGCTGCTCTAAAAATGATTGATGACGATTGATTTAGTTGTAAAATGTCAAATTCTAATCATGTTTGGTATTTATTATTTTTTAAGAATATTTATTTTCTTACAATTTACAGGATTATTTCTCCAAGAATCTTTTTTTCATTCAGGCAAAACTGGTGTTCTAACTGAAATATGCCTAATCAAATTTATTTGAATCAAATCGGATCAAATCAAACTGGAAATCAAATTGGGACCTTGTGAATGAAAATCAAATTGATTCAGGAAATCAGTGACGATACCCAGAACTACTTATTTTGTAAAATCAGATGATGCATGTTTTAAAAACTTACATTGTCTCTTTAAATCTGAGAGGGTATCAGACCTTGTCTTTCAGTTTTGGATTTTTTTTATTTTTTTAAGCCATTAGACAATAATAATATGGAAACTTAAAGTGTCCAGAGCACATACACGGGGAATGGAGCTTTAAGGGAAGAAGGAGACATCATTCGTGTATGAGGAGGTTTGGATTTTTTCAGTGAAGCAGAGGAAGGAGGTGCCATTTAAAAAATAAAAAATAAAAAGTAATAATGTGAGTAAATGTTTAGTGGAAACATCATACCAAAACAGAAATTATTACTCAAAATAGGTTCTGTTTTTAATGTTTTAAAACATAGAAACTGCTGCATAAGTTGGCTGCAGAGAATTCATACTAATAATCTGTACTTCAAATGTTCAGAAATGATAATTAGCTCAGTGTGTTGAATATTCTTCTCAGGATATAAAATCTGCTTATTTTATTTCAATTAAGCAAATGATTTTGATTAATTTTCCATTATTTTTGGGAGTAACTGCTAATTTGTAAGAGATAAAAATCAAATTGCAGCCACCTTCTATCTATAACACTGTAATTAGAAAATAATCACTCACAGAACTGTGTCAGTAAACAATAGAGCCTTTATCTGTTGGCTGTATTTAATTATCAGTTTATTACAGAAACAATGAGAGAAAGATGAGTAAAAAGAGGGATCAAACAAGAAAGAAAAGAAAAGGGGAAAAAAGACTTGGAGAGAGAGTAAACGAAAGCTGCTTGGGACGACCATCAGCATTCTGCCAGTATTGTTTAGCGACGACAGGACGAGCTGTTGTGTGTGTAATTATGTTATTAGCTTTTTAATACACATCCCCGTGCAGTCATTTAATTCTGGTAGCATTTCCCGTCCCAGTGATGGCTCGCTGATTGCTGCACTCAGCCGTTTTATTAGGCCTAATTAAATTAATGTTATTTTGGTCCTGCCGTCAGCGACACACTCAGAGTCATGAGGAGAGATGTGAGTGTTTGTGTGGATTTGAGAGTGGAATCTAAACGCTTAAATTTGTGCACGAGTTAAACGCAGGTTTGTCCTCTTCATGTCGTCCACCGTTAAGACTTTACTCAACACTGGAATAAAATAACAATGTAAGTGTTAGTGCACATTTGTGTGTTTAATAGGCTTTCAGTCACTGTGTGTGTGTGTGTGTGTGTGTGTGTGTGTGTGTGTGTGCACGCATTGTTACTGAACTTTCTCCCACACTTTTCGTTTCATCAAACTCTTCAGTACACACACACACACACACAAACACGCACACACACACACACACACACAGAAAAGCCTCATATGTCAAACCAGCTTGTAGATGACACAAATATCCATAGAGTAATGTTGGACAAGTAATCAGTTACAGAGACACTGAGTGAGTCCATGTGTGTCGCGTGTGTGTGTGTGTGTGTGTGTGTGTCCCTGCTCAGAGACAAATCCTACATTCATCGCACGCACACAGACACACACCTATGACCCAGTGTATGCCAATGAAATGTAGACGGAAGGTAATTAAACAGGGATCAGGCTGCTCTTTATCAAGGGCTCTTCACTGCTGGGCTAAATTAACCTCTGGCACACACACACACACACACACACACACACACACACACACACAGACACACACACACACATACACATACACACACTGTGCCTTAAGAATCCATACACACACTTTAAGGCAAAGCACATCTGCACACTTGAAGATGTACAGATACAGGGATGCACAGTGGAATGTATTTTGAAGCTTGATGGTTCATAATTAAATCAAATCACATGGTCAATAGATTACTTTTATTTTTTTTTGTCTTTGAAATGAGAAAAGATGATAAAATCACTTTACCACAATGCAGCAGCCTGAATCTGTCTTTTTCTTAACCCCTTAGATTCATGAATGATTAAACCTTACAACGCTTCCTTAAATGTGTTAAAGATGACCTGTATTAGAATCATAGTGTTAATATTTTTTGGTTGAGAAAAATCACATGTATTATATTATGTATTATCCTTTGTTCACACAAGAATCATTCTGTTTGAAAATATATATATATATATATATATATATATATATCATTGTTTTTTTCATGATTTAGCATTTTAAATATAATTTTGAAATATCTGAAAAAACACAAAATTACATACAAAGGAGATAGAAAAATGTCAACATTCATTTGTGTGTGCATGCGTGCATGCTTGTGTGTGTTTATGTGTGTGTTCAGCTGTGTTTCCATCAAAAGCTTTCAGTATAGTACCTTTGGAACCAAAAGTAACACCTACGAACATATACCTAAATCTGTTTAACTTTTCCACCATAGACAGTTCTTGTATTGCTTGCTGCTCCGTCCAGCAGTGATACAGAGTGAAGTCTGCAGGCTGGAGGGAGAGTCTCTTTCAATGGGATATTTATAAAGCAGGTTTGTGCATTGACTTTCAGGCAAGAGCAGGGGTTTAGTGCTGCCTGAGCACACAGGAACAACGTTCTGCTAAGTTTTTTTGTCGCCAAGAAAGGATTATAATATATACAGTTCACATAATCCAGGTGCAATTGTTATACAGTATTTTTACCTTTGTGTGTTATTCTCACTTTTGTTACTTAGTCAATGTTTGCAAATTTGGTGGACCCACATCGCATGAATTGGGTTTTAAATCATTACAGCCATAAAAATATGTGTAAAATACCCAACAGATGTTTACCTTATCCCCATAACAAGCATATATACAGCATATTAGTAATAAAAGTAATGAAACAAGTAATGAAATGTAATAAAAAAAGAAATATTAGGATTGGGTGAATGAGGCACATGGTAAGGTGTAGAAGGTGATAGGGTGCATCAAAATCCAGGTATGTGTTTGACCCATCTACCTCCCCTCACACCAACCCCATAGGCGCCCTCCCGCTCCTTATATTATGTTACTACCGGCAGCGTTTCAACCTGACACTGTCCTGGCACGTTTCATGCGCATGCAGCAGGTGTTGTCCAGCTGTCCACCGGTGTACAATAACACCGCGGCCTGTTTGATCTGGCTGTGTTCTGACCTGATGTCCAGGAAAGTTTCATGCACACGCAAAAGGTCCCTTTTGGCATTGCACTGATGCAAAAAAAGCAATGACAGTGTAGCACCATTTTACGAGTTTGATATCAGAACAAGCTGGTGGATCATAATAAGCTGCTCACACAGTCACCGATGGCAGTTTTTTTGGTATGAGTGGCCTGAGAATACATAATTTCATTAACAAATTGTACCTGAAACCACGTTCAATCAATAACATTCAGCTGCAGAAACACAGCCAGCAGTTTCAACCTGCACCACCTGAAGGGAGGAAAATAGCTGCTGCAAACACATCAGTCAGCTGAAGGCAGTTCTGTTACAGCTTTTTGTACTTCTAACTGGTTCTTTTCAAATGTAATTGAATACTGTTCACACTGCTCAGAGAGTCGTTGTGTGTCCTGTATCCCTGAATGGTTTGGAAAGATAGGAAGAGATTTTGCCCGGCCAGAAAAAAAGTACATCGATCAGGTGTGATGCCAGTGAAAGCAGCTGCTTTGGCTGCAGAGAGAGGACACAACCGGGATATATTGAGTCATCGCGTGACAGAGGGGGACATGGAAGGAGGTCAATCTACAGCTTAACAGCTGTGATACAGCTGTTGGGCTGTAGCCTTGATGAATGGTAACAGAACATCAGCATATTATTATTGACATTGGCACTATGTTGTTTAAACTGAGAGAGCACTGAAATAGGATTTTTACTGCACAGCTTTATAACAGTCACCCTTTGTCTCTCCTTTTTCTCACTGTTGCTGTGGTTTGTCTCAGTTGTCCAGGTGCTCGTGTGGATCAGAGTAGTTTGCTTCTCTGCCCAGCTGTTCGGCCACCTGTGGAGGTGAGACAAAAGAGAAAAGCGGGGGCGAAACAAAAACAAAGAGAGGTGAGGATGAAGACAGGGAAGGATACAGAGATGATGAGAAAAAAAATATTAAGCGACAAAATAAAAAGAAAAATTGGCAACAAAAAGGTTGCAGCTGAGAAGTGAAGGAACATTTTACTTTTTAATCCGTACTGTGGAGAACAGGTGCAGCCTTGGGCCTGAGCACTGTGTGTTTTCTGGCTTAAAGCCTTTGTGTCTCAGCAGCAGGTGCTCACATACATTGTTGCTTATGGACAAGAAATCCCAGACAGCAGCCCTGCAGAGACTTGTGTTAAAAAGATGTGCAGTATTAGCCAAATATGTTTGACGAGGCCAGCCATTATAAACAAGTAAATAGTAGTCAAGTGTTAAAATTCACCTTATTCAGCTTTGTTGTGCCCATTTTTAGCTGTATGTCTAATATTCATATGTATATTGAGGGCAAAATAAAGAAGTCATATTCCTTGTATATACACACATACTTTTCCAATAAAGCTGATTCTAAAGAATAAAATAAGAAACCGAGTGTTTATTTGCACCTGGGTGAGAATTGTCACACTGCAGCTATTCGGCTGTTTAAAATGCATTTTGGATTCGGTTACATGCTGTGATTGGCTAGTACTCATCACACTGATGTGTCAGGGTTGGAAGTGGTTTGTATTAGGATAAAAAGAAGAAATGGTTTGAGCAAATCCTCCCCTCCGTAAATCAGCTAAGTTGCAGTTATACTTTACATCCATGTCAGTCCAGGCTTGTCCTGAGCCATGACTGTCCACAGCGCTTCAGATATAGATGTTGCTGCAAAGAAGCTACATATTCTGAAACATGGATGCTTTACAAACAGAAGATATTCCAGTCAGGACAGTTTCAAGGTGATGATCTAATATTAGTGTCACTAATTTGGTATCTGACCAAATGTCTCCCCTTGTGTCTTCCTGAGTTAGGATGTTGAGTAATGGCCATAAAAGTGTTTTTGCAGAGCACTGATGTCACAGTAACATAAAAAAATGGCATCACTTCATTATTTTCTTCTATTAGACATTTGTGAGAAATTTTGTAAAATTAGCATGTGGATTCTTGAGTTTTGGCCAAAAACATGTTTTGTTAGGTCACAGTGACCTTTCACCACTAACGTCCAGATTTGCAGATATTCTCTCAGTGTGCTCTTGAGATATCGCATTCAGAAGAATGAGACCCATGCAAAGTCACAGTGACCTTGACCTTTGACCATGAAAAGAAAATCTATGCATCCTTGAGTCCAATCAGTTGTTTGTGCCAAATTTGAAGAAATTTCCTTCCCCAACCTCTTGCTGGGACATCCAGAAATATACACTGGACTACAGATTTCTGGGTGCTAATAGCATCTGCCAAAATGAACCCTTAGGCTCATATAAAAGGTGAGCGATGTTTGAAAAATTATACATTTGTGAAAATGAAACCATATTGGCCCTGAAGGATTTCCAGATATAAAGTGACTTGGTCAAGGGGAGTGACTTGTGTGTGTGTGCACAGCGACTAGGAGAGGGGTTGAGAGGCTATGGCATTATACAGAACGCTTTCATTTGTTTGATATGAGACCACTTTAGAAAACATCTTGAACTTTTGGCACTGGAGGTCTTACAAAATGTCACAACAGTCATATAATGTGTTTGCTCTCCACTAAGACTGTCCTGCTCTCTCTATTTACGGCCCAAGTGTTCTCCTGGTGGTAAAGTTTTGTTTGACGACTGAACCCGACAAGAAGTCAAGAACACTCAGGAGAGTTTTTAGGGGAAGGCAAGATGTTCTGTTTGACTGTGGCAGGTAAATATCTTTCATTAAAAAAACCTTTGTCGCATAATAAAAATTGCAGTTTGATTTGATCTGAATATTTGTTTGAAATTTGTCTTGTGTCTTAAGGTGTACACTTGTTCACAAACCGCATAACAAAACACAACGTTTAAACCAAAAACAAACAAACACATCTTAGACATTTTGAATAAGTAGCTGCAGTGCAATCAATTGAATCGCTTTCACTTTCAGTGCTTATTCTACACAGGCACACTGGGCCTGATTTAACAGACCGAGGAACAAAAGAGTTCCACAACCCGGTTCAGTGTTGCCTGTGGGACTCTCAATCTTCTGTTTAATGGCAAAAGCTGATATTCTCAGATAAAATATGAGAGGGGTGTGATGTAATATTACCAGCCAGAGACAGCATTCTTTTAGTCCGCACAGTTTGAAAACTTGACTTAAGACCCCCAATCTTTGAGCGGATACATAACAGTCTAGCCAGTCTAGATTTTAGCTGCACAAAGAGACAACTGTACCAATGTGCTGACTCCATACTGCATAACACAGAATTATAGACTGGAAAAATCCTAACAGGATCTAGGTTTGCCCAAAAAACCCAGTCTCCAAAGAAAGCAAATGGGTCACTGTTCCTTAGTGCCAATGTGGCCTGTATGTGCACTGAGACAGAAATTGAGGATAGGAGTTCACTGGATAACCAAAAATTGTGTCTTACAATATAAGAGCTCTTATCTGTCAAATGTTTTAAAATGAGGTGTATCAGTTTTACAGCCATGTCTTCTGTACAACTTCACTTATATGCAAATTGGTAAGTTTCCAGTATGTACCTACACACTGCTGAGCTGCTGAACCAGCTAGTTCTCATTACAAAGTCATCAAATACTGCCACTTTTGCAGTGTTTTCTGTGTAAGATCCTGATGCCAAAAGCCAACTTTGATGCACAAATGATATGCTGCTGAACATTGTCAGTTGAGAACGTAGCCAGACAGAACCATTCACGGTGTTATTATACGCTGCTGGACAGGATGTGTCGCGTCTGTATGATGCACCCGTGGATGGCGTCAGGTTCAAACCCTGCCGGTAATGTCGTAAAATAAGGTACACAAAGGTCCCTATGGCGTGGGCGGGAGGAGCGGTGGATGGATCCAGCAAGCCTTGGACGTTCATGTGGGAGTCATACGGGAGTCTGATGTTCGCTTACCGCCAAAATATAGTGTTTTTTATCCCTCTACACCGAACCTTTCCTCTTGCCTAATCCTAACCATCCATGCCTGCATGTGCTTTTGTTGATGTCTCGGATTTGGTTGCCATGTGCTCTTGTTGCCTCAACATGTGCAGCATCATCCCACCATGTGCTTGTGACATACCTACATAGGATACCTAGAGCATAATAAGTAGATGCGGAAGTCCCTGCAAAGTGGCAATATGTGACCTGGGATGACGTGTTGGTAGGTTGTATAAAGTTGTCATGAAGGGGGAATTTAGCTTTAGAGACAAAAATTGTTTCAGGCTGTAAACTTTAATTTTTGGCATCAAGATTTTACACCAAAAACACTGTCAAAGCAGCAGTATTTCACAAGCTCAGAATAAGAACAAGCTGGTCATTCCCTGTTCAGTGTACCATCTTCACTTTTTGATTCAATTTAGTTTTGATTCTTATTTCTTTTGTACCTTGAGTTTGTTGCCTTCCTGTTTTTGGAGATTTTCACCAGCATCGAAGCTTGCTCTTTGTTCTAACTACCTGCCTGCCTGCTCCTCTGCGTTTGGGTCCTCATTCTGAACTAAACGCGAACATTTAAATCAGACAAAGTGTTACGAGCTCAGCAGACACATCAGTTCTGTCTGACTATAGATATAGCTGAATTGGCCTGATTTGTAACACCTAGAGAAAAAAAATTGTTTGGTTCATTTGCAAACTCTGCCTCACTGTCTGCCACTAACGCTGTCAGTGTGGATGACAGTCCAGTCATCCCCTTCATGATGGAATTTGTTTGGTATTGTTGCTTTTAAAAGCTAGTTGTGTTAGTAAATAAATAAATATTTTTCTACTCACTTTTATAAACTTATTTTCCTGTTCTGGACGGCAATCTGTTTAAAATTTAAGTATGCTTAAAATCCTCGCTAACATTTATCTTGTTTGGGTGGATCCTTGGTTGGCATCACTTCATACAAAGCTCAGTGCAGTCTGTCATTACTGTTGCTATTTATCCAAGGAGCCATGAAACTCCTCCCACAGAGCCAAATCAAAGCGAGCTTTACATGTTTTATGCTTTCAGATGGCCAAACCCTGATTATTTTTTCTTTGGTTTACTCCTTTTCAATTTAGACTTATAAGTTGGTACAAGATGAACCACATCATGATCTGAGTTGACAATTATCCTTGACTCATTTAGCAAGCATTTTTCCAGTGTACTCCCTCCTTTGTTTGTCACATTGATTATGTCTAGCATTGTTGTATCCAATTTGCAATGTTTCATGTCTCCAACAACAATTGACCGGACCTCTGGATGTTGTTGCTGCAGTATGTGGACTGAGTCCACAACAGTAGCTCCTGCAGGTGATGCTTTGTGTTAACAACAAGCATCAGCATGCATACAAAGTAACTGGGAAACTAAAATTGTCTCAGTCAGAATAATTTGATATCTTTGTCACAAACTCTGCCATTCAGTGTGAACTGTCAACTACACTGATTATTTATATAGTAGGATTGAAAGATGACTGTGAATGTAGTACTAATAGAAATGAGAAAACCAATGCACAGGCTTGACAGAGTTATGGGTAACTACTAATACGAAGGCACGGTGTTTAGGCTAAGCAGTAACATCCAGGATGAATAATGAAGCCAACACAGAAGTGTACAATACTGCACTTCCACTGATGGCCAGTAGAGGCTGGCTCCAAAGTCAATCCCTTTAGACCCCATGTTAAAATGCACAACTTTACAGCTGAAATTTACATGTTTACAGCCCGAAACAAAAACAGTTTTTGTCTCTAAAGCTAATTATCCCCTTCATGATACTTTATACAACTCACCAACACGTCATCCCAGTTCATCACATATTGCCACTTTGCAGGGACTTCCACGTCTACATATTATGCTTTAGGTGTCCTTCTGCATCTGTGACTGACGTTCTGGGATGCCGTTACCGTGACGTCACAAGCACATGGTGGGATGGTGCTGCACATGGTTATGTTTAGGCATCAGAAGCACATACTGGCACAGATGGCTAGGATTAAGCAAAAAAGGCACATAGTAACATAACAAAAGTAAAATTTTCTCACATGAATGTTCGGGGATTGGCAGGCGGCAATATGTGTCGACTTTGGATGAGAACGTGTTGGAATGAACAGGGCCCTACCTCCAATGCTGTATCCAAAATGCATCCATGTGTTTTTAGTCTTTATGCTAAACTAAGATGTTTGTCTCCTGGCTCTAGATTAATGTTTAGTGTACAGATATGAGAAGAATTGAAACATCCAGTGAGTCCTTTAACAATATGCTCATTAATAAGTGTTTTTATGTTCTCACCAAAACATGTTGCTGAATTGAATTACTGTGACTAAACTTCTCCTCAGAGACTAATACATAATGTCACAGAGGACCATGACCTAATGTTCATGTGTAACTGGTGTAATTTGGAGCACATATGTTTAAGATGCATTGGGGATTTTAGATGCTCAGCAGATTATGATGTGGAATTCTTTGATGTGCAAAACTGAGACACATTACAGCATTTCATGTTGTTCCCCTAATGGCCATCTAAACTAGGACAAATCCGATTATTTACAGATTCATGAGGAGGCAGGCTGTCTGAGGCTTTGATTTCACTCTAATAAATGTACACGTGGAGCCTGTTCAATTTCAAAAGATCGCTGCTGTACAGTGACATGACTGTTTTACATCTCACATGGTCGGGCCATCACAGACGAATACTAAAAGCTTAATATGTAGACATGGAAGGCCACTGCCAAGCAGCAAAAGGTGACAACTTGGGATGAGAACGCATTACCAAACCCAGTGTTACAAGGTTAAAGCTTAGCTGTTGTAAGTAATTTTATCAGTTTTGCTCAACCAGTCATAGAAAAGCGACGCACTTTCAGAATATGGCAGAAACACATATTTAGACTGTCACAAATGCCCTCCTGACTGTACGTATTGAAACACCCACATTCGCTCAGGAAAACATTGAAAACAAACATTCGGGTAGGAAGATAAAACTGCCGTCACACACAGTATTCACAGTGGGAGACTCATGTCAGCCTCAGGCCAGTCTGGTTTTCTGGTTTAGTGGAAGACGAGACATTACTGCAAAGAACTGAGGACCGAAAGGAGCGAGGTGAGGGTAAAAAATATAGAAAAATATGACAGACTAACGGAGAAAAAATGAGAAATGTATGGTATGGTGTTCTTCTCTGTATCTGTGTGATAATGGTTGCGTGTCTGAAGGTGTGCATTTGAGGAGAGGGTGGTGGAATGGGACAGTGTGTGTGTGTGTGTGTGTGTGTTCCTGTATGACCGCTAAGAGAGTTCATCCCACGCTGGGCATTTCTGCTGAATCAGTGACTAGTCACCTCTCCTAGGAGGGTAAACAACACATTAACACACACACGGATACACAGACAGCCAATGAGACACACCTACAGAGTTACACACCTTCATTATGTAAAACACACAAGTGCTCAAAAAGACTCATGCACAATACACTGAAATGTAAAGATACACAGAGAATGTGCATTTGCATGCAGTTCAAATACATCCATCTTTAATCTGCTCCTGAATGTGATGCCTGGATTATGATTGATTCAGTCTTAATCTTTACATTTACAGTGATATGTTTACATAATCTGCAGCATTACATTACTGAGGTGAGTTTTTTTTATACTGTTCAAACCAAGCCAGGAAGTCAGCAGAGTTGCTGTTTACTTCCTTTTCCTTTGGGGACATGCTTTATGGTGCTCCAGTAGGGGTTAAGCTACGTTCAGGTTTATTTGTTCAGCTCTTTAAAGGTAATTCCACAGTGAATGACTCATGGATGAAAACTGCTGCTGAACTGCCTGTATGGATTGAAACAAAGTATGTTGTGCTTTTGCTCACTTGGAGCAGTGATCTCAAAGCAGCTATTTTGTCTCTTGCAGGCTGATAAAAGAATAAGTTTAAATGTTTGCATAATTTTTGGTACCTTCCATAGAGTGGTCAGTGATGCAGGAATCAAACATGACAGGTCACTGCATGCAATTTGGGGTTGAATAAATGTTTATTCAAATTTTACATAATGTATAATAAATGCAAAATGAGAGGCCACATCAACAAAGGTTTCCTCTTTGTGTGCATATTACTCCAAACAAAACCAACCAAACTCAGGCTACTTTCAAAAAATGTTTGTACATTTTCCTACAAAAAGTAATGCACCCAAATGTGTACATTTGCCATCACAACCTTTCTGAGCGGTCTGTAAGGATGCAGGTTGGGATCATGGAAAGTTCACAAAATTTAACTTTCCATAGGGACTTTTCCATGGCTGCTGAAATTTAGGCTATCAAATCCACAGCTACATCAAAACATCTGGCTTGGTCTTTTTCACAATTAAAGATGAGCACCAACTTGAGATTGTTCCTCCATGGCTCCAAAAACTATTACCGCAAGTTACTCCTTGTTTAATTGAAGAAAACTGTGGCTCATCCAGCTGTTGATTTGTTCAGTGAACTCAGTCAGAGCTTGTATCAGACCATAGTCCCTGGTGCTATGGTAACATAAATCTGTGTGTCGTCTGTATAACTGTGTTAACATATTGACAAGCAGGAATCTAGAATAAAAATCTAAGAATTAAACAAATGATTGTTTTCAGTTTATACAAAAATATTATTTTGATGTGCACACACAAAGAAGTAAAACATATGACCACTCTAAAGCATTCCTCTCAGTCATGTCATTTTACTTCGTCTTTTAAGACGTGAACATATTATTCAGAGGAGACGGCAGGTTCTGAGATGTGAGGACTGACCCTCTGCTGGGGGACAGTAGTGGATGTATTCTGAAGTCCGGCATATATTCAATATTTATACAGCTGCACACTAACAGTCACATATTCATTCACCCTTTTCCCTCTCTTTTTCTCCCCAGATCATCCCTCCTGTTCTTGTTTACTGAAGAATATGGAAGGTAAATGTCAAGTGTGTCATTTCTCACTGCCTCATCGTCTCTCCTCTGTCTTTCCTGCCTCACCCTCTGTCTTCGCCTCTACCCGTCCATCTTTCTTCCCATTACACTTCTTTACATTCCTCTCTCATATTTAGTTTCTCCTCTGGTTTTCTTTCTTTATTGCTTTCCATGTTTGTTTAATTATCTGTCCTCTCTGTTTATATCATATCTTTCTGTTTTTATCTTTTACTGAGCACAGGCCCAGTTTGTTCTTCTGATGATAATTACCAGTCTCTCTTTTCCCTCCCCATTTATCTGTCATTTTCACTAAGTCTTGAATTCCTTTCCATTCTCTCTCCTCCTCTTCCACTCTTAATGTATCTTCCTTTTTTAATCTTGGCAACTCTCGTAGTCTCTTCATTTTTGTCTGTCTGGCTATCCTCCTTTTTTCTCCTTGCATATACAATTATCTCTTGCTCTTTCTCATCGTCTGTTGGCAGGCCCATATGCTTTGAGCCACGGAGAACCACTCTGCTGCACATGTCTTTTTTTATTGGAAAAGCAGACATCTAGAGAGAGACGTCGGCTCCCTGCTTATATCACATCACATCAGTGCAATTTGATATTGACAGTCAGATTATTGGAGGAAGAATCGCAGAGGAATGATATGAGTCATTGCATATGTTTCATTGCTTATGTCAGCGAGAGCATTTCACTGGCAGTATTACTTGTTTTACTAGATATGTATTTACTTAAATATGTAGAGATGTATATTACAGTCAGACCCTGACTCCAAAGGGCTAAATGATGAACTTCTACTTATTGTAATGTTATAAATTATTGTCTAATGTGTATATATTTTTTTCAAAAGAGGGCGTTCATGTGGAATGCCTGATTTATGGTTGCCCACCCCAGTTGTTGAAAAAAAAGTAAAAGCTTCCACTTGGATTATTATTATTATTATTATTATTATTATTATTATTGTTGTTGTTGTTGTTGTTGGCTCAGAGTTGTTTGTCAAAATTTAAATTTAAAAAAAATGTTCCAGGACTTTTTTTTACCACAAATTTCTTTCGCTTTGTTGTAGTTTGTCTCTAGCTTGGAGAAGTTTACCACATTTTTTGTTTGGATTGCATGCTGACTGATGCTGTGTTTGGTATTAATTCTGTTTGCTCAATTTATTCACATGCTTATTGACCATTTGAGGAACTTTTAGGAACGCAATGTAGGATGATGTTAATATGATAAATGATGATACTTATTATGTTTTGACTTGTGGCATATGTAAGGTCGCATGTAGCTATATTTCATTTTTTGTGAGTTATTGTTAAATAACGATAATAAGCAATTTGAGGTGATCATCGGTCTTAGCAGTCATCTGATTGGATGATCAAAAATTGAGGCCCTCTCTGTGTTTGAATGTATGTAGAAAAGTCCGGATGGCCCCGTCATACCTGATGAAGATCTAGTGACCGAAACATCTTTTTTTTTTTCATTTAAAAATATCTCAGCAGTAAGTACTTTGGACAGTGTGTCAAGATATATTTATAAGATATTAAGATATATTTAGAGCAGTTTTTAATTGGAATGCATGTTCCCTTTAAACTTTTGTTTAAACTTGTAATGATCTGAAATACACCTTTATGAATGTAAACATGACACAAAGCAATGTACTTCAAATGCAAGTAAACCTGAGTTCAATTTTAAAAATAAATTATGTTATCAATAAATATTTGATTAAAAAATAACAAATGCAGTTATTTTTAACTGAAATAGTTGTTACATTTGTGAAGAAAAAAAAACTGAAGAAAAAGAAAAATAAACCAGAAGACTTGAGGGTATTTCCCTTATACACACCTTTTCCAACCATTTAAGATTTATTATTTTAGGATAAACATGAAAAAACCTCCTGTGCTGTAGTTAATGTATTAGCTGTGTTTTTGTGTTATGTGTCTGGTACATTTTTGGTTATTGTAGCTGCTTGTTTTGTCTGTTATATTGTCATGTTAATGAAAGAAATACCTTTTGTATTAGGATAGATTCAAATTTTAGAGGGGAGATTTTTACTATAAAGCCCATTTGGTTTCTTAGCTCTCCTGCACAATCCTTTTTATGTTTGTTTTTATTTTCTTGTATTTATCACATCTTGTGAGCTAATAAAATTCAATTCTAATTCAGATGCCACTCTCATGTCTGTACACAAAATGTGAAGCTACAGCCAGCAGCCTTCCAGCTTAGCATAAACAGTGCAAACAGGGAGAGAGGCTGGCTCCAGAACCTCTGCAGCTCACTGATTATCACACCGTAGTGTGTTTAATCCACACAAAAACCAAGTGTGAAAAACAACAAGTTGCGGTATTACGAGGGGTTTCACATCCGACTATTTATTGACTGGTGATATGTTGTGATTTCCTGGAACCAGATCGCCAGACAGCGAGCGTTCACTTCTGGTTTAATTACAGATGAAACAAACAAGATATAGAGTGTTAATTACAGAGCCGTAGGGGTGGTGGTAGGTGGATTTTGTTACCTTCATATTCATGAATGTTTTTAAACCCCTTTTTCATTGTCATTATTTTTGCAGCCACACGCCAGCACAGATCATAAGAGCATCATAGGGGGAAAAAATGCTCGTGTACTCAGTTGATTTGCTTCATTAAACACAGCTTTTCCCCCCTCCATTAGATGAGTCATGAGTTGAAGGTTGAAGTCAAATCTGGTGAGCAGTTTCCAACTAATTGGGAACCAGTGACCTAGTGTGGCAGAGCTGATAAATACCATATTCGAGAAGTTAATGTGAGTTGACAGAACCAGCGTTAATCATTCAGACCATGATCACTGTGTCACACTGACCCACAGGCATATAGCCTTAACACAAACACACATCTGCACTATGACACACACACACACACACACACACGTGGGCCTTTACATGGATCGCTGATATAATGCATACACACAAATCCATCGCTGTGTTGTACTTGTTAGGACAAAGACATCGTTCACCACCATTCACTCGCATTTGTTTGATTTTTAATATATTTCACCTCTATTATAATACACATATTATTTCTATGATTATTTTTAGAATAACTGTACAAGACAGAATGGACTCTCCCTTTTCAATTCACGATACTGTCACTGGTATAGTGCCTTTCAGTCACTCAAAGTACTGTTACACTACTTGTCATTTTCACCCATTCACACACAGATTCATACACTGGTAGCCGCAGTTATCATACAAAGTGCCACCTGCTATTCAGTTAAACATTCACAAGCACTCACTCACCAATAGCACAGTCACTGGAAGCAGTTATGAGTTTAGTATCTATAACATCCATGTTAGTGACCTAAAAAACCACTCGAAAAAAATCCAAAGGTCACTAGAAAACACCTGGGTTTTAGGGCTTCAAAAGTTGCTGGAAAAACAGCCACAGGTTGCTAAAAACCACCCATGTTTAAGGGGCCAAAACCCTGCAGGATACACCCACATCTGGGGGCTAAATAGCCACTAGGAAAAAAACAACCACAGGTTACTAAAAAAACAGCACAGTGGTTTGCAACTTGGAATCCACCATCCCCTCCACCCCTGATGGCAAAGTCAGTACATATACTACGCTACTTTAGAAATGCTGATATGAACCATATGAAATGTGCAAATTTTGCCAGCTAAATCCATAAATGCCTAATGCTGCAGGATAATCTGGGCAGATAATCCACTCAGACAGGCCTTGTATTAGTTGTTGGGAGGGGCATAACTGGACCAAAAATTTGCCCAATTATCCTCTAGTGTGGGTCAGCATTAAGAGTCACTTTTTACACAGCATTGGTCAAAGGCTAAATTCACATCACTAAAGTTCACCAAATTTAAATATAGTGAGGAATTAGAGCAGTTTGATTCTCTCACTGGTAGTGAAGTCACAGATAGTGGCTATTTGGCAAAATGTTTGCATTTTAAATACTGATGTTCCTCAGTGAATGTTTATTTGAACAGCGGGTCTGGGAGAAATGCACATCCTCTGACAAATCAGTAACAATAAATCTCCACGGTGATGTTATAACTGGACTTTTTTTGATTTATTAAGGTGGCACGCAGAGATTTTCTCGTGTATATTACCTCAACCAATATTTGTTCAGTGGTCGAGGAAATGTTCACTGCATGTGAACAGTAGCTTTGAAAGCATGTCATGTGTAGGTGAGCATGTGAGTCATAGCACAGGTGGGATCTACTGTATGCTTTTCTTCTTAGCACTGCACCGCCTGTGCTTTCACAGAGACGAATGACAGACAGGTAGGAAAGAGAAGTGAAAGATCAAAGATATCGAAGCGGGTGTAAGTGTCTGTGTGCATGTGATTGAGAGAAAGAGACGTCGGGACTCAGTGACGGAGAGTGAGATGCTATCATTGGAAAATAAGGAGAGAAGCTTCAGCAGATGGTCACTCTGCATCAGCCTGTCCGCTCTCTCTCTGTCCGCTCTCGCTTCGTCCTGTTGGTATCTTCTTGTGCTCTTCAGTGCCCCCCTCTGATGTCACTGATATCCTTTACAGTTTACTCTCTATGTAAACACACACTTATTACTGTAAAATCTAACAAGTTAATCTTACTTTTTTTTTTAAAAAATCTAGTAAACTGATCACCTTGAAAAAGGTATGTAAATAAACTATTATATTATTGTTATGTTTACTTTATATCAATCTGCTACTTAAAATTTTATCATATTTATTTAATTCTGCGATGTCAGTTTAAACAAGGAAAGTGAAATTAACATATTTTGAAATGAGAGCAGCTCAACAAACCCACTTAGTCTGACATATATGTTCTTACCTTTGTCAAGGCAATACGTTTCCTAGAGTTTTTAAGGTAAGATCAGCTTATTGGAGTTTACAGTGTAGGAAGTAGTCAAATAAATTGTGCTGTGTTCATACGAAACATGTTTTATTCATTTTAAATCAGAATATTGCAGAGCCCTGCAGGCATCTTGAGTTAATATTTTGATGAATCATTTCTTTGAATTAAAAATTAATGCCTTCAAATTGCTAATTAGTATGCTCTAATTCTTTTAAATCAGTATTTTGTACCTTCAACATCACTCTTATTTGTAGACCCCACCAGTGAATTTGTATTCCACAGCCACTTACGTGCATATGGCTTGCACTTATTTTGCTTTTACCTGTAGCAATGAGACTGTTTTTCATGAACTGTGTGACATTTGTATCACCAAAGTCAATCATGTCATTATGTAAAAATATAACAAAACGATATCAACAGTAAAACAATCCTGAAACAGTTCAACATGAACATGATACTGTGATCAGCAGTCAGCCTCGGTGCATGGCCAGACGTGCAGGAGAACCGTTCTGTCCGGCCGCCTGCACACAAAACGCTAAAGGACAGTGTCAGGTAATAACACTGCAGATGAAAACATGATATAAGGAGTGTGAGTGCACTTACAATGCAGGGAGCTGAGGAGGTGGATTGATCCCACAAATAACTGACTGTCATGTGTGAGCCCTTCAAGTTACCATGTGCCTTTTTTTTGCCTAAACCTGACCATTGTGATCCGCGTTGTTCACCACGTGTTTATGTTGTGTAAACATAAGCATCATGCACCGTGTGCATTTGTAGACATCATGGTAATGGCATTCTGGAGCGTTAACAGCTGACGCAGAGAGATACCTTAAATGTCATCAGTATATGCAGAAAGTCACTGAAAATGTGGCACTATATGACGAGTTGGGATGAGAACGTGTTGTTGCATGCTGTAACTGAACAAGCTGAGGCTGATGGGAATGTCATTAGATTCGCAAGAACTCAGTCAAAGTATTGCCGTGCTGGCTAAAAAGCAGCAAACTGGAATGTGAGTTTTTTATCAGAAGTGACACTATCACTATAATGTGCTCCCCTGTCCTTGCCCGGACACACACTCTCAAGTAAACACACACGCAAATTACACTCAGGAAGCTTACTCATCCTCACTGTGCATGACCTATGATTCTCTGCATGCTCTCACACACAGGTACTGCGTGATCACCCACCCACTCACACACACAAGGACACTGCGTGAAAGAGTCGATGCAGTAAAAAGTTTGCAACAATAAAATCTGACAGAAAAGACTTGAACTGACCTTTGCAACTGAAAGGTTGTTGGTTTGCTTCCCAATATTTACAGTATTGATGACAGTGTTGCCCAATGATAAAAAAAACATCTTTTCTGACGTAGAAAATGCCCAAACGCTCTTAAAGCTTGACAAAAAGCATCACTGTATGTGCGAAATACATTCACTCTCCATTGAGCCTTCACACACAAACACAACAACATCCTACCTGCTTCTTTATGTTGTTTGTGTCTGATACCGTGAAGCCAAGGTCACTTCTTGATGGATTCACCATCTGTGTTTGTGTGTCTGTGTTTGTGTGTGTGTGTGTATGTTCAAGTTTTCAGTTTCTCTACCAGTTCAGTTCAGTTCTACGCATTGCAGTGATCCCCCAGTATATGAAAGTGTGTAACCTTTAACCTCTTTTTAATAAATGTTGTATCTTGAAATCAATATCAGTTTCTGCAGGTTTTAAAACACAAACAAACTGACTGCATAGTATGTCAAACACAGAAATGTTATATCTGTAGGGTGTTCCTTGAAATAGCTTGAAATTTCTGGAATAGACAGAGAGAAAATTGTTTGTGTGTTTCTTTACTGTGGGTGTTGAAGATTGCCTAGTCACAAACTCTGTCCCTGTGATTTCAGAGAAAGCGTAAATCCCTCTGTTTTGACTTGGATGACTTCTTTGGTGTTAAGCTGTCATCTATCAAAGCGCTGATAAACAGATGGTATTATGGGTGTCGCTGAGACTTGACAGACACCAGTATGACTCACACAGACTCCGATCACTCTGGCACACTGACCCACAGGCGCATACAGGCAGGCATATGTAGGCAACCACACACAGACACACACACACACACACACACACACAAACATACCTATGAAAACTACAACAGAGGGATTTGCTTGTGTCTTTTCCCCTTGAGTTAAGTTTAAGTTGTCAGTCTGTTTGTGTTCAGCCTTGGTGACTATAGCTACGTTCACACTGCAGGCCAAAGTGGTCCGAGTTTTTTTCCCCCTATGTGACCCAGATGTGATTGTTTAGTGACAATGTGAACAACACAAATGACATGGAATCTGATCTTTTTAAATTAGACTGGGGAAACTTTCATGTGTAGTTTTAAATCAGATACAGATCTGAATATTTTTAAATGCGACTTCAGTCTAAACAGCCGTGCAACCCATATTGGAATTTAATTTGACTTGTACGTCACTCTAGATCTATACTAGACTTGCTTCTTCTGGAGTCACTGCACAATAACTTAGAAACATGCAGGTCACATCAGTGGCCTTCATGTGTATTATAGACTTCTTGTCCTTGTTTACTTCTATATACACAGTGTGCTGTGTGTGACGTCTTGTTCTCTTGGGCATGCGGCCACATCAGGGCCATGACAGTTTGCATGAACAGCTGCTTTTTTATTTTTTAATTGCATTTATTGGCGGCCGACTTTTCCATTTTAAGAAGCTGTATTGAGTTTTGAAATGAGAGCGATGATACTGGTATCATATGAAACTAGAAGACTTAAACTAAACAATCCACAGGTAACCATGTCATGCTAGCTTCTCAGTAAAGGGGTAGAATAACACTCCAAAATTAGGCAAAATTTTGGTGATGGAAAAATGCCATTGTCATTTCATATTTGACCTCTGACCTCCAGATATCTGAATGGAAAAGGGTTCTGTGGATACCCATGAGTCTCCCCTTTACAGACATGCCCACTTTATGTTAGTCCCATTTGTTATAATTTGATTCCTAATCAAGACAAATTGTTAAAAATTGCTTTACCTTGTCAATGTGGACTTCATAACTGCTTAGAAATGCAATTTAAAAGTGTGATTAACTATTTCAATTCTGCAATCAGTTGTGATAAAAAAAAAAATAATAATAATAATTTGACAGCCCTACTTAGAATACTAGATTTTGTGCTGAATCTTTTGTGGAGAAATCTGTAGAGATTAATCATTACGTTTTTTGGGGGTTTTTTTTCATATATTAAAGTTTCATTTCATACATTCAAGTTTAATTCCATATATTTAAATTTATTTTTATCCCCACTTTCATTCTTTGCATTCTGACTTTCTAAACATTGTCACTGCACACTATCTTTTTTTTGGCTGCCCTGCATGGCTGTCAGGCTCGGTGGGTTGGGCTTACCTGGTGGTGGAGCCTGTGGGAGTTTGAAAGGGGGCAGGCAGAAGTAATTAAGAGAGATGATTCAGACCAGGTGTGCTGCCCCAATGGAGAAAAGATGTTTTCTGAGTGCTGCATGGAAGACACACTGTTGAGTTTCCTCTCGTGGAGTTTTGTTTTCTGTCATCGTCAGTGTGTTAAATGTTTACAAATGAACTGAACTGAGTGCTGAAGCGAAGCAATGTTCATGGAGGGCGAGCTGACCTAGTGAAGGCAACAGTGAGGCAACAGGTAAGCCCAAATCCCTCACTTTTAGACCACTTTAAGGCAGCCAAGCCCTGGAAGCTTTAGACAAGTGTTCATAGAAAGTTTGCTGTGACAACAAGTATTCAAACTTTCTTTGTAGATATTCTGAGTTTGATTACATATATTTTAAGTTTAATTCCATAAATTCCAATTTAATTCCATATGTACCCTGAATTTCATTCTATATTCTATTCTGCCTTTCTTTCCATATATCCAAGGTTCATATTTCTTTGCTTCTTCTTACATTTTTCTTTTATCTTGTTATCTCTGTCCTTCTCCTGATCTCTGTCTCTGTCTCTCTCTCTTTCTCTCATCTCACTCTGTTCTCCAGCTGCTCACTGAGCTGTGTGTTTATTTGACACATTGAACTGTTTTGAAGCCAATAACCTTTCAGCATGTCTCCGACAGTAAGCGCTCATGAAGCTTAAAGAGGCCAACACACTCTCACATGTCAAATTACATATACTTTTTTAAAAATACGGATATGCATGCATACATCCATGTATGAGTGTAATGTAAAAACAGCATGTAAACACAGACAACTTTTAACAGACATTACAATAGACATATCACTTCTACAGCTTATAGCAGGCTTAAATGCATCACTTGTGTCTTGTTCTCTACCTTATCAACTTGCAGATACCTCATCACTTCATGACATGTGAGTATCCACAACATATCCATATATATTGTAAGAACAGCATGATAAAATGTAAACACATGGTAAAACATTTTATATAGCATCATTGTAAGCCTGCATATCGCTTTTTACCTTCACCACTGTTCAGGGCTACTTAGTGCAAAATAATGTACATTTTAATACCCTTCTGTGCACAAATCTGTACACATTGTATATATGTCAGTTGTCTGATTAAATCTGATGTCAAAGGCAGCACCAAACCATCTGCAAGCAAGGTCTTACTAACCCATGAAACACATTCAATTGCAATAATAGTGTAAATGCCTCTCATCATCAGTTTAATTATTATTATTTTTTGGGCTGTTTATCCTGGTATTTTATTTCCTACAGTTAGTGGCAGTAATCTGAGAGGCGGAACTAATCACCGCTACGCGAGTGCTCCGCCCGGAATTAATTATGCGAACACCTGCTGAGCGTCGCGCCAAAACACGCAGAAATGAGGAAACGGTCAGAGTTAAGTAAATAAACGCGAACAGATACACATAAGAGGAGGAATACAAGGAGAAGAAAAGGCAAGAAAGATTTAGGCCCTCTTCAGAGGATAAGCAGCCTACGAGGTATGTTGATTGTAGTTTTGTTTATTATATTTATTTTAACAACTATGAGTTTAATGTTACAGGTGTTTTTGTCTGTTGTATTTTGAGCAATATTACATGCTAGGTGGGTGTATGTAATTTTAAAGTACAGAGGAAAGTGTTTTTGCAAGTGAATAATCACTTGAAGGCAAGCTAGAAGTTATTTTTGCCTTGTAGGACATTTATACATGCATTTTATTTATTGTAATTTGTATTTTTTCTTTTTCTCCATTTACTTCAGTACTCACAGGTTGGTTTTTTGAATGGATCAAATCCAGTATTTTAATCAAGACCTTGTGCCTATTCTTGGAGGGTGCTACAGATAGGATTATTTTTGTCTCTATTTCTCAGAATTAAGAAGTATAATAATATTTGAAAACTGCATGCAAATATATGTCAGTCTCTCACGGAGGTCTGACACCCACACAGGTGATTTCAGTTAGTCTAGCTGATTAGACTTGTGAGGTTAAAGTTGGGTGCAGTTTAATAAGCATTTCACCGATATAAAGGAGTCCCCACATAAGACTAGGCCGCCTCAGCAGCAAAAAGACGCAAATACTTTTTAAATTGATGCTACATGACAAGAGAAAAAAGAGAAAATGGACTGTTGCATTGGCTTTTTTTAAAAGATAGACAACCTAAAACTGCATCATGCAGACCACTAAATAGTCTCGCTGGTAAATGTTCTGCAACCTCTGTCATCGGACACAATGGCAGCCGGTGGGATCTCCTGTTACAGTTAAACACTGGAGCTAAAACATGTTTCTAAGAACACTTGAGGCAAAAAATATGCAACTCAGTCACAGAATCTTGGTTTATATTTCATCAGTGCCTAGTTTTACTGAGTTTTTTGGCCTTTTCATTGCAGGATTTAGTATGATAGCACTTACCACACCTACAGAGCGCACTTGGACAGAGCCTCAGGAGTAAAAAAAAAAAAAAAAAGTTTTTCTCCGAAAACCCACCGAAACAAACTTTATTTAAAAATTGTATGATACAATAACACTATAACACTCAAGGCCAGCTGTACAGTCCATGAATGAAAAGCTCTGGTCGTGTTTCAGCGGATGGTAGACAGAGGTCCCCTCACAGCGTCCCTTTCTTAGATGGCTGTAACTGCCATTTGCTGTTGCACTGCTTATGTTTGGTATTTCTAAATATGATCTTTTATAACAGCATGTCCGCGCAACTGAAAAATGTAGGCTACTCTTATTTTCTCATCTGTCACACGGTGCCACTCTGTCAGTGACCTTCAGGATCTGACTTTTCAGGATCCGTCTGCATCAGCTGCTCATGATCAGGGATGCCGTTACTGGGATGATGTCATGGTGGGATGAACCAGCCCATTATCTTGATGTCAACAAATGCACAGGGTGGGACGACGCAGTGAGTTTACACAACTCTACATGTCAAACAACACCTAAAATGCTTAGGATTAGACAATAAAGTCACAGATGGTTAGGTTTAGGCAAAAAATCCACACAGGAAGCCAACTCCTGACTCCCACACGAAAGTAAGTTTGTTTTGTTAGTTTTGTTTATGGGACTCATCCACCTCCCCACCTGCCTGCTCTGAAAGTGCACTCGCACTTCTTACATTATGTTGTTACCAGCGGAGTTATTACCTGACGCTGTCCTTCAGCGTTTCATGTGCAGGCAACCGGTTCTGTACAGCTGCGTTCTCAATGCACCTTGCATGTGGACGTGTCCAGTGCCACCTGGCCGTCCGTCGGCATACGATAACAGAGCCACCGGTTCTATTTGAGTGCGTTCTCCTCTGACACCACCCAGCCGTGTTCTGGATGGACGTGGAAGGTGGCTTTTAGCGTCATGCTCATACACTGAAAATACTGACAGAGCACACGTATTTGATGAGTCGCAGTGAGAGCGGGCTGGTATTTTTGTTGCTAGGTACTTTATGAATATTAGAGTAAGCCTGCTGGAGCTCTTTAAAAAAGACTGACTCTGTCATCGGTATGACAGTGAACCTTTAGCGTACTGTCAGGTTCTTTCAGAAAGAGCTGCAAGTGTCACAGCAACACCCATGACAATGATACACATACGTACTGACGTAAAACTCAATCCAGTTTCAGGTCGAGTCTCAAAATGTTCCAAGTCCAGTAGTTTTGGTAAAGTTCTTGCTCAACAGTGAGACTGCTGACACTGTGAGGGAGCGATGCATGAAAACTTCTTCAGACCGTGTAAGACTCTGTCATTGTCGAGTCTAAACTTAGGAATTACATGAATATATGAATCCTGCTTTAGGTTGCAATACACACACAGTATTTGAACCGTGAGCCAGTGTGTCTCAATGCTCCCGCCATGGATGCATTAAAGTCTTCACTGACACACAAGGGCGCTGTGCCTGCTGTATATCATTACTGTTAACATCTGCATAAATCTAAATAAAACTCTAATTTGATCTCAGCAGCCAACAGGTCCGGGTTCAGTCCTGACCGCCCTCTCTCTCCCTGGAGCCTACATCCTGCTCCAGATTTGCATAAATGAATGATGATTATGAATATGTGGCAAATATGCAAATTAGCTAATTATGATTGATCAGCTGATTGATTGCTGTTGCCTTTGTCGGTACACTGCTTGCTCCCACGTGTCACTTTCTGTCCCTTTGCAAGCAGACCTTCCGTTCCTTCGGAAATGGCTTGTCGTGGCATATGTCGCTGATTGACAGGTGTGGGGGCAGGGCGAGAGGTTTGTGTGTGTGTGTGTGTGTGTGTGTGTGTGTGTGTGTGTGTGTGTGTGTGTGTGTGTGTGTGTGTGTATGTGTGTCCTGCAAGGCAGTAATTATAATATATTGGACACATCTCCACAATATTCAATTATGCTAAAAATGTATAAAAATAAATTAAAAAATGCAATGCTACGACAGGCAACCTCACACTGCTATCCGAAGTAATCATTAGCAGATGTAATCATAATCATAAACACACTTAACAAATTACCATTACTATTGTCGCTGCTGGTTCTGTGCTACACTGCTGTGGGTCACTGACGTATTAAGAGACCTAAATGCAGCAGTCACATTCACGCTGAGATGAGGATGTGTTGGGCCCGGTTTTCCACACTCTTTATACTACATCAGTTGATCTCAGCGTCAGGTATTGCTGCACATGGGTTCACATCGGAGTTAGTTTACAGCCCAGTGCGTCTCACAAAGACAAAAAAGGCTGCCTTTGGTGTAGATACCACATGCCAGGTGGTGTGACAAAGTGTCAGTATTTCATCACCTGGGAATGAGAACTGGTTGGTGTTGCTATACCCCCTCACACCTTTCCCCCGAATAAATATACAAAAAGATGAGATCCGAAGTCTTTTATGCTGCTGACATGTCACCTTTCAGCTCTCATACATAAAACACACACATATATATGCACAAAAAAGTGCACACATGCATACACCCCCACACACACATACACGTGGAAGCTCAACATGTGAAAACCTCTGTCTCTCACACTGATGCATTCAATCTGCAGAGCCTTTTGATTCGTTCAAGGGCACACCTGAACATGTGCCCACACACACACTGTCTTACACACACATGCACGCATACACAGTGTATCTCCTACACTCTCTCACCCCCCCCACCCGTCTCTCTCTCTCTCTCTCTGGCCAGAGGAGAGGCTGGGCCGGTGTCTAGTCATGGCCTGACAGTGTAGGGAGGGCCACAAAGGTGAGTGGGAGTTGATTGAGTTTGCTCAGCTACAGCCCATGGGACTGCAGACAATATTACAGGACTCACACTCTCGCCCGCGCACACACACACATGCATCTGAAGAGCGGCCAGCTACTACACACTCAATTTAATCAGGGCTTATGTCTATGGAAGTGAGCATATGTGACCTCTTCTGTTTCTGTGCTTTCCTCTCCGCCTGCCTCTCTGTCTATCACTGTATCACTCTGTCCGTCTCATGGCTTCCTACTTCCCTCTTTGTCTGACTGCCTGTCGTCTTTGATACATATCCTCTTTCTCACCTTATCTATCACTGTATATACATCTTTAGGAAATGACGAAGCATATCCTTTTGCATTAGGTGAAGTGCAAATCCAGTGTGATAATCAAGCGGTTATACATCTCTAACTTTCACAGAACTTAACTTGGCCTTGATTAAAAAACATCCCACCTTGCGTCTACCAGGAATCAAATGGATGCAGATTGTTTAGCGAAGCAAAAATAGTTGAACTGTGGTTGCAAAACCTGTCTGACAATCAAGGTGCTCCACACTGCTCTCACACATAAAGTTCTTTAGAAAAGTCTATGCATGTTGTCCTGGAAAGAACGGCTTTCCTCTGCAGTTTTTACTGACTGTTACATACCGTCGGTGTTCAGGGGCACGGTGAGGGGAAAACGTTCCTTACCTCCTGTAAATCAGGGACACTCGACTTGCTTTGCCAGGGATCCACTTTTACAAAATATAAGGAGGCCAGGGTCCAGTCCCAGCAACCCCATGTTTCTAGGACTTTAGGACGTTTCTGAGATTTTAAGCGGTTTCTCAGATTTTAGGACATTTCTAGGATTTTAGGATGTTCTGAGGATTTTATGACATTTCTCTAATTTTGGGACGTTTTGAGGATTTTTTGGCATTTCTCTGATTTTAGGGTGTTTCTAGGATTTTATGATGTTTTTGAATGTTACAGTGTTTGTCGGATCTCAAGATGTGTCTTGGATATTAGGACATTTTCAGCATTTTAGGACCTCTCTGGGATTTTATGATGTTTCTGATTTTAGGACGTTTCAAGGTTTTAAGGACTTTTCTAGTAATTCAGGACATTAGGGGCTTTACTAGGATACTTTTGCTGGCCATTTTTTTTTGATAAACAAGCTCTATTTTTATAATGTTTCATGCATCTGGTACCTTTTGCAGACTTATGTACAAAAACATTTCCCAGTGTGAACCACTTTGTTTCTATCGTGAATTAGAAAATTGTTTGGGGGGCCACAAGCAACCTATCTGGGGGCTGGATTTCACCCGAGGGCCATACATTGAGTATCACTGCTGTGAATAGTTTGAAAGTATAGTTTTTAATTTCACATTAGAAACATAATTACATTTACTTTATATATGACTGATTAAACTTACCATAATATGAGTATAATAAAGACTTAACATTATGATGTAATTGCGTGTTTTAGTGAATTCCATGCACTTTTTGAGACAGTATAACAATGTTACTCAACACCATTAGCTTGTGTTTTGACAATGTAAATATCCCAAACTCAACAACTACAGGTCCTTGGAGTCTCATGTCTTTTTTAAAATAGTGACTAAACAGTCTTACATTGTTAGATCAGTGTTAAACCATTTTGTTTAATCAGGAGCAGCCCTGAAACCTCCAAACCCACCACACACCGAAATAATCAATAATTTAAAAGTGTACAGAGGCAGCATATTTTCACATTTAACTGGATACATTAGGGGTTAATTTCAGCAAAACCAGAGTGATTGCTGGAAGAGTGGAAAGATAAAACAAGGTCGATTTTATGAGTTTATTTTGCCTCTGTCAATTTTGAAAGAAGTGTGTTTTAAAATTACAAAATTAGTGTTTATTTGAAAGGAGTCTGGTGGGTTTGATGACAGCGAGTTTGGTGTTGTTTCTGGCTAAACAAAAAGCATCTTTTTTTTATCAAAAAGGTCTCTGCTTTGGGGGATCCTTTCAATTATCTTATCAGACACTTAACATAATAATCTGAGCCTGTCAGTGGCAAAAGCACACTTTTTTTAGAGGATGTAAACTGATGGCGGTAACATGTCCTGAGTGTTTACATTACAAATTTAAAAAAGATTACTCCCATTACTCTATAAAAACATAGGAAATAGGATAAGATATCCTTTAACTCAAGATTTTTAAGTTAATTTGACACACAGAAAGCAACACAGCAACTCTTCAGCACACTAGAAAGTGCTTTGTTTTCCTCTTCGCTGTAAAACAATGTGACATTTCATGGGTGTTTCCATAAATACCAGCTGTATTTGTACTGTAGACAAAAACTGTATTACTAGTACCAAAGTGTGTACATATTAAATTCTGGTGTAAAGATTGAGGGCGAAATATGACTTTTCAGATGTGTGTATTGGAAAATTGTATTATGTGTGCATGTGCGGATGTCATGCTGTTACATACGCCTGTGTGTGTGTGTGTGTGTGTGTGTGTGTGTGTGTGTGTGTGTGTGTGTGTGTGTGTGTGTGTGTGTGTGTATGTGTGTGTTAATGAAGTCTCTCTGGGGGAATATACTTGCAGCATTCAGGTCATTTTTCCAGAAAGCCTTCAATTAACTGAATCAGAGCGCTGCCCTCTTCTCTCCTCTTCTCTTCTTGTCCCTCTCTCATCTCTCCTCCCCTCTGTCTCATCCCATCTTCTCTCCTTTCGTCTCTTCCTCTCCCCAATCAGATTCCTTAACATCTCTCCGTCTGTACCTTCTGCAGCGCTCCTCCTTGATTCTGCGCAGCTCCCGTCAAGGATCACTTTTAATGATGAGGTTTGAACGCAACGGGACAAAGGCTTTGAAGTGGGGGGGCCATACAGGGTGTGTGTGTGTGTGTGTGTGTGTGTGTGTGTGTGTGTGTGTGTGTGTGTGTGTGTGTGTGTGCGTGTGCGTGTGTGTGTGTGTGTGTGCACGTGTGTGCGCACGTGCGTGCGTGTCTTTTATCATGAGGAAATACATTGGATTATGTAACGCACACAGCGACAGAGGCTTGGGTGTGGTTGTTCTGTTTGTGTATCTATTTTGCCTTTGTATGAACTTCCCCTCCATTTTGCCATTTTAATATTTAAAAAGTAAAATAAATAAATAACATGCACTACATATATAAGTAATTTGGTTGGGGAAAGATAGTTCAAGTCAAGTATGGTATTTGAATGAAATGTATTACAGTAACATATACCTAAGATATAAAGAAAATATATTGTTGACTATAAAAGTTAAAACTGGAAAACTTTTTTATAAAATTGTGTGTTAATACTGAAGACACTTAACATGTTAGGTTATGACTTTGCCTGTCGGTCATACGCCACACATGATGACCCTATCGCTACATCAACAGTAGCTCTTGATTTTCCTGTCTGCAAAATTGTACATCATCTCTGTTAATTAAAAAAAAAAGATAATTAATGATATTCTTTGTTGAGCCACATTCTTCATAAGTTCATGCTAAATATAATACATCTTCAAAAATGTAGGCTATTTATCTGTTTTTTTTCTGGTTTTTTTTTTTCACTATTTGGCCTGACACTTGAAATAAAGCTAAAAGCAATGATTTCACACTGTGTGATAATCGAATATCTGTGTAAAAATGGTGAGTCTGATAGAGCTGCGTGATTATGGCCGAAATGATGATCATAATTATTTTGATCGTTTTTGAGATTGTGACTATTTCTCACGATAATTAACAAATTTTTAGAACAAAATATTCTTTTTACACACATTCACATTTAAATAAACATTTTCATGTTGTGCTTCCAACTAATGTATTGATTTTTTGCATTAAAATAAGGCTTAAAATAAGTTAAATTATTCAGTTGAATTTAGTGCATTTCCTAGAAGCAATGAAAAATATATACAAAAAAAACAATATACCAAAAGTTTAATCATCACAGCGCTGCTTTCACTTTCCCCTTTTGTTATTTCTGCCTGCGAATTAACAAATCAGACTTAAAATAGGTTCCTTCTTCACCTGAATCTGTGCCTCATAAATGGATACATATCTGCCGCTGTTTTTTTTGTTTGTTTGTTTGTTTGTTTGTTTGTTTCGTTCATCACTGTACCGTGATGTGCTGCAGTGTTGTCATAGATGTCTGAGTTGCTGATGGGGATTAGCGTTAACTGTTCGGTGACATTACCAACGTTACTTTTCTCAGTCTCTGAACATTCAACGTACTGCGGTGTTTTTTTTGTTGTTGTTGTTTTGTTTTCAGGTTATTTAACAAGTTGTTTTGCCTTGGGGCGCAGACACAGTTAACACACTCTTGGAGTATGATTTGTTCTCTCCTAAATCTCAAATACTTCCGAACAACAGATGATGAGGGTTAATGATGAATGATTTTCTCCTGCTGTCTGCAGTGACAACATTCAGGAAAGTTCTTCACAGGCTGCCACTGCAGGTCGTGGCAGCATGACAACTCTTCAAAAGTGGAGACTGTTTGTTTACGGAGCATTTAATTTGAACTGCAGCGGAGTTTTCCGTGAGCAGAGCATACATTTTAAACCTCAATTATGCAGTTGATCATGTTCATTTAAATGTGGGAAGCCAAAATCGTGATTAATATTTGATTTATTGTGTGGCCCCAAATCTAATAAGAAAACCTTTCTTCAGATTTAAACACTAAAACCTGAGAATGTTTTGTACTGTCAAAAGTCTTTTCAAAGTAAGCTCTCTTTGGCTTTTTATTCATCTCAATGGCAGAGAAAACTAGATATTTATTTGGGATAGCTTTCGATATTTAGACAGATTCTTATTCATAATGTCCCCTGTTCCTCAGCTTACCTGTTCCTTTGACAAATTAAGAGTAATGTTGCAATATCCATTGCAACATTTCTATTCAATAATTCTCAGTATTGCATCTAAACAGCCTGCCCTTAATTGGGAGACTCGATAAAACCAAGCCAGAAACGCCACGTAAGTAACCACGATTTGCTACTAATAGTTTTAATTGTATTTTTCCCTTGAAGCCACAAGAAGACACAAGCCACGCTTTAGTTTCTCTCTCTGCTCATTCAATGTCTCTCCAGAGTAAAGCTGAGCGTTGGCAGACTCTCCTCCACGTCCGCTTCCCTTCAGGAATAGTATTGGCATTCACCTTCGTCACATACACCGTCCAACTCTAGAAGTACGCAGTAATAGTCACCTTTTCTCTCACTCCCTCTTTGCCTCTCCCAACCTGCCATCCCCACAGCTTCCTCCCTCTCTCTCTCTCTCTCTCTCTCTTCTCGCTCTCTCCTCTCTCTCTCTCTCTCTCACTCTCTCTCTCTCTCTCTCTCTCTCTCTCTTTTTCTCTCCCCATCTAAAGGTGAATGTTAGCGGTCATTGTCGGCAGATCTGCCCAGAAAATTGAATCAGCCAGCAGGTTGGGGGCCAGGGAGGCACAAGTGCCAAGCTCTACACCGATTTAATTCTGTGTGTGTGTGTGTGTGTGTGTGTGTGTGTGTGTGTGTGTGTGCGCGCGCGCGCGCTCGTGTGTATGTGTCCACATTTGTCTATACAGATGTGCGTACGTGTCTATACTACATATGCAGCATTGTGTACCTATGGCTCTATACTGCGGAGAAATACTCTTGGAAATCTGTGACCAACTGACTGTGAGCCCCCATCAGTAGCTGTATTTTCTATTATTTTTTATTTCATTCTATTGTAATTGTAATGTGAATGTAGGATAAGATTAAAGGGTCATCTCAGCCAAAAATCAAATACATATTTTTCCACTTACCTGTTGTGCTATTTATCAATCTCAATTGCTTAAGTGTGAGCTGCAAAATGTTTGAGATATTGGTCGTAGTGATGCCTTCTCTCAAATCCGATGACACTTAAAGACATCAATAAAAATGAATAACTTTTTTAAAAAAACGATTAATTATTTTGTTTTTACTAAACTAACCAAACACTTTATCGGGCCCAAGAAAGTGTGCATCCACTCATGGATGAACAAGCCCCCAGGAAGTGTGCCATGCTTTTTAGCAAATTTAACATAGTGGCCAAAAGTGGAATTACACCGTCCAGGTCCTTAAATGATGCCCTCAGGCCTAGAAAGACCTTTTCTCATTGACTGGGAAAGAGACGTCTGTAAATCAACGGATGAGTTTTTGTGAGCGTCAGCACCTCGGCAAAATGATTCATTTCACTATCAAGATAAAATCTATTCAGTTCAATAACATTTCTAAACTGGAACTCAGTCGCTCCACCAGTGGAAGTTACCCACTCGGGCACACTGCGCATGCTCTATGCACCCAAAATGTGGAAGATCCGGGTGTTTTCATACCGCATAAATAGGGCATATTTTGCTTCATGTGCCACTGATCTGCTTTCATAGGAATGAACAGTTGTTGCCTAAACCTACTCGTGCTTTTGTTGCTTAAACCTAACCGCGTTCTCATCCCAACTCGTCACGTGGTGCCGCTCTGTCTGGACCTCTCCGTGTCTACTCATGACGTTTTAGGCATCCTTCTGCATCAGCTGTTTATGCTCCGGGATAACGTTACGGTGATGTCAACAAATGCACACAGTGGGATGATGCTGCACGGCCCTTTTGTTTACACAACAGTGCGGACTGTCATAATGGTTAGGATTAGGCAACAAAGTCACATGGTAAGATGTAGAAAAAAAACACAGACACACGGGAAGCGACCTCCGGACTCTCGTCCAAAATTCAATTGTTTGTGGGACCCATCCACCTCCCCACCTGCCCGCGTATGAGTGCACTCACACTTGTTATATTACGTGGTTACCCCCAGCATTATTACCTGACGTGATCCTTCAGCGTTTCATGCGCATGTCCGGCCGCATCCTCAAATGACGCTGCACGTGTACGTTGCATGAGGACGCGTCCAGTGACAACACCAACCGGTTCTGTCCGTGTGCATTTTCAACTGATGCTGTCCAGCCGCGTTTCAGTTGGATAAGGAAGGTGGCTTTCGATGTCACACTCGTGCGCCAAAGGCACTGACACAGTGACGTCAGTGACCTGACGAGTTCAGAGTGAGAACAGGCTGAAAATACTGACAATTCTCTTCAGGGGAGAAGAATCAAAGATTTGACAAAAGTCAGTTGATTTGATGCTTGATGCTTTCATGAAAAAAAAAAAATTGCTAAATGGGTCTCAAGAGTTGCCAAATCCCGAGAGAACGTTCATAAGTTGGCATGTTCTTGACACGCGTTCTGTAGTTACAGTAATCAAAATAACTTTAAGTAACATAAAACGAAAATTAATTATTACATGACGCTGTTTGAGGCTGCAGGTTCTTTAGTCAAAACAAAGAGAGAAACAAAAGTGAAGGACTAGGAGAGATTGAAATGAAAAGATTTCCTTCTTTTTATAAGACAGATGACAAAATGTGTGCCTGAGACAGAAACAACAGGCAGAGAAGCAGGTGACAGCAGCAGGGAGAAACAACTTATATCTAGACAAAGATGTGACAAGAGACAGAGAGACAGTGAAAAAGAGAGAAAGATAAAGAGAGGTGCCTCGGGCTGTCAGGTAGACCAAAACAAACAGTGGGGGCCATGTCGCCAAAGGGCCCGTTTCAGCCAGACTGACACTAAATTAGACCCTCCACTGTCTAGTTCAAAGCAGCAAAACACCGACACAACATCAAGTGTGAATCTCCGCCTGCATTTGTCTGAAAAGAATGGTTTCTCTTTCTTTGTCAATTTTTGCTTTCTGTATTCTCTGGTCTGTTTTTAAACTTGGCCTCCTTTCTTTGATTTCTTCTGGCCCTCTATTTTCATCTCTCGGTCAAATCCATCCCTTGTCCCGCCTTGCTTTTTATCCCTTTTATCCCCGCTTTGCGCCATCTCTCCGTCCATCCCTTCAACCCTCCCTCCCATTGATTGTGCTGCCCTCTTCACCCCATCCCTCTCATTCATAATTGAACAGCATTAACTGCCGCGGAGGCCAAGCAGCCGTTTAATTAGCTGACCAGCCTGCAGAGACTCTGCCTTTTTCTGTGGTGAAAAATGTACATTACACTCCTGCTCAGAATATCCAGAAATACAGAGAATTTGCCCGTAGTGAGTTTGGATATGAGGATGATGTTCAGTAGTCAACAAATATTTTGCACACTTGGGTCACGTTTCTTTCTCCTAATAGGAGGAGGGTTTTCCTAATTGGTGCTGGATTTATATCCAGCAATGCATATTATGTGTGTGTGTTTTACAGATGCAGTGCTTTGTGGGTAATGATAGCAGTTTGTAATACAGACACATACTGTATGTTGTTCTCTCCTCTTATCATCCTTTTTATATTCTTACCTTACTCTTTCTTGTTCTTTTTGTCTTTTCACTTTCTTTCATCTTCTCCCCTATCACTCCTGTTCTAGTTTTTCACTCATGATGTCTGCTGTGGTTTTCCTAAGTGAGAAAATGTTTCAATGTACTGTAGCAGCCAATTATCATTCTCTCAGGTCACTCTTAAATCCATAGACATGCTTCTGCTTCAAAGTCTAAAACATATGTTCCTGAATTTGCCTTTTTCTACAGTATACTTGGTCTTCCTGTGAGGGAATGTCTAACAGATATAATACTGGTAGAGACTGATAGATAGTCACAAAAACCTTGAAAATCCTCCTCACCATGTCACCGTTATCAAATGAAATGAAATCCAAAGAAATCACGGTGAACTGATGGTGTCCTTGGGTTTCTGATTTATACCAGACATTCAACCAAAATAAATTTCCATGAAAAGAATTATATTTTTTTATTCTGCACTCATGGATGTTTTTTTTCTGGAGTATAAAGGTGCAGCAAATAGCAACATTATTAGTTTTGCTGGTATCTGGTCATGAAATTTAAATTACTGGGCAGATGGATTTTTTTTGTACTCATTTTACATTTTTAAATTTGGGATGACACATTAAAATATACAAACATTTTCACCTTCAAAATCCTTCAATACTGTCAAGTGTCACTCCAAGTAGTGCTACCATGGAGTCCCTGGGCAAGTTAGTGCCAAAACACTCCTGAGCGTCACTTATCAACACGTTCTCATCCCAAGTCGTTACATATTGCTGGACTTCTTTGTCTACATATTATACCTTAGATATCCTTCTGTGTCTGCTGTTGACATTTTGGGATTCCACTTCTGTGATGTCAAGAAATGCATATGGTGGGAATACGCTCCACGTGGTTATGTGTAGGCAACAAAAGCACATTGCAACCAATGCCAGGACATCAATAAACACGGATGGTTAGGATTCGGCAAAAGAGGCAAAGACATGGTAAAGTGTAGAAAAAATACATATATAATTTTCAGAAACTAAGCAAACACCGGACTCCTGCATGAATGACCACCATCCATCTGGCTCTCCCTATAGGGGTCTCTGTGCTCCTTATATTAACCAGCTAACTAAATACTTACTTAATTATATGAAATAGCTTTTCTAACTTTGGCAAATTATTCCATAGTAATATAAGATCCTAAATGACATGTGTTTTCAGTGCATTTTTAAGCGGGCTATGTGTCAAAGACACAGACAGATCTTATAGCTTTGTCTGTCTTAGACTTTTAGAACAGCAAATAGTTAAAAACTTAATCAGAATTTAGAAACTGCAAAGTGTTTCTCAGAGACAGATTTTGGAGGTGAAATTGTCTTGGCTCATGTTGCCAGGTAAAAAGCTTTCGCTGTTGGCTGCCAGTTGAACCACACTTTTTTTTCCCTTATTATCACCCTGGTTGATGGGTGAGAGTCCAGATCTCCCTTGACTTTCTCACCTGTGCAATCTCACAACTTATTCATTGACTTTGGTTGCACAGAGTTCAAGGTTGTATTGAATCTTCTGAAATGCTGAATTTAATTACTGATGCGATGTGGTCTTGTAGGTTACGCCAATCCCATAAAGTCATTCTGTATAATACAAAAAAAACATTTTTCCGAAATTTGAAATGGACTCTGGGTATGTTAACATGTTTGCAGTTTGTTGTGAGTTTGATCTTTTTATTATGTTCTTTTCATACATCACGTTGACGCACCACGATAGTTTCTTTGGAAATATTTGAGTCTTTCACATTGGGGTATTTTTAATCGTACCATTCTTGTAAAAATAACACAAAACACATATCCAAGGCATAATCAAAATAAATTCAAAGCTGTTCTTATTTTTAAAAAATGTTTTAGTACATGTAAATACATGGAATCTTTTGAAAGTAACACTGAAGCATTTTCCCCAACAGTCAGAATCACTGTGGCCCGCATTTACAAAAACAAATTTAAGACAGAGAAATGGGCATACAGTCATTGCCATAAAACGTAAAACTAATCAAGAAAACCCTTAATAAACAAGAATGATTGGATTTTTCCCTGAAGACAAAAGAAGAACCATATCTTTATTATTATTGACAAATAAAATGACATATAGCCATTCGAACTTATATATAAGTTCGAATGGCTACCGTGAAAAGCTCATGCAGGTTCCTCACCTCTCAGAAGCTGACACCTGTGGATGAACACAGAGGAGGTATGACCAAAGCGGCAAAAATAAGTCCTTTGATATAATCAAGCACTAAGTTCGCTCCATGTATTTTTTTAGCTAATCACTGAACACCCACCAGCCGCTGCTCTGTAGCTCATTCTGACCATTGACCTAATAGAGAGTAGTTACTAAAAAACTATGAATGAGAAACTTTTAGTTAATAGTCAGTTCTTGAGTTGCTCTCGATGAAATTTCATAAAGTGGCTAATAAGTTGCTAATGATGAGTTAATTAAAAAAACGACTGAGGATCCTTATGAAGTTCCTCATTAGAGAATATGAAGAAGTAATTCATTGCAACAAAATTATTGCTGCATAACAGAAATGACTCGTCTCCCACCAAAATAAAAAATAAAAAGTCCATTAGCAGTGCCCTAAATTGTTAGCCAATGGGATTTTTTTTCCATCTGATTTTGGATTAATGAAGGAAATGAGCTCCTTGGCAAACAAACGTTTATTATACTTTAAAGTTTTGCTCTTCAAGATAGTCACCGCTCCACTTCTATGTTTTTTTAAAGTCTTAATGCAATCCTAAGAAGTAAAAAGCTAGCTTCTGACTATAAACAAGCAACACTACTTTCGTATGACCTCATTGAGGCTGTAAAGATGTGTTTGTGTGGTGACGTTATGTATTCTCATATAAACACCTGTTAACAACTGCCTTTATACACATAAAAGAATCAAAATTTAGTGTATTTTTGAATGCAGAACAAAACGTGAAAGTCTTTTCAGCATCAAAAACTCATTCAGAAAACCCACTGGCTTCAAGACGAGGGAAACGAGAGTGCAGTAATGCTAATTCATTTATTTTTACCTTAGGACTCATTCCTGAGGCACTCTATTGGTCCTCTTTAAACCAATGCTTTTATTTATTTATCAATTTTTAAAGGATCAAATTACTCCACCATCCAACTGAAACTTGTGGAAGATTAATAGTTGACATTCGATTCTGCGGATGTGGACATCTTACAGTGCAGAGAAATACCAGCAAACACCCCACCTACTGTCCTCGTACACTGAGTCTTCACACTCTGCTTTCTCACGTTTGGTCTGTAGCCTCTCCTGTTTGCAGAATACATTGTTTCAGCCCAAAGTTATTTTAGTCGTATAGTAATGCATTAATCATGCTTTCTGCACCAGCTTGTTTCTCTAGTGTACAAATAATTACTGCACACCTTGTAATTCATAACCAACATCATAACTTTCTGGTCTCTCGCAGCAACAAATTGTGCTCTCACAAACTGTGTCTCTCACCTTGTGTCAGTAACGAATTACATCTACTCTCGTTACTGTGACAAAATCGTCTTTAGTGTGTGTACTTGTACGTTTTGTACTATTTTCAAAAAATCTTTATTTTGCTTTTACTTAAAGGTCCAGTGTTGGGATTTAGGGGATATAGTGACAGAAATTGAATATACTGTGTTTTCATTAGTTTATAATCACCTTAAACTAATATTTTTTGTGTTTTTGCTCCTATAGAATAAGCTGTTTATATCTACATATGAAGCAGGTTCTCTTTCATGAAGTCTGCCATGTTGTTTCTACAGTATCCCAGAGAGGACAAACCAAACATTGACTCTGCATTTTCGTGTCGGCCCCCATAATTCCAGTCAAGGAGACTGGCTGAATATTTATTATTGATTTTTAGTTATATATGGGCTTCAAAGGGCAGTCTGTAGAAATGGTATTTACTGCTGATTTGCACATAAGGGCCTTGTTGTTTATGTTGCTCATTTAAGAAGTAATTCACCGATATAAAGAGGACCCTGACATAAAACTAGGCCATCTCTTCTGTAGAAAGACGCAAATACTTTTGAAATTGGTGGTACATGACCAGAGAAAACAGAGGAAAAGGACTGTGGTATTCCCTTTATTTGCTTAAGAGGTTTAAAACCAACAACTACCAGAATGCTACGTGCTCGATCAGACAAATAAATGCTCCTGCTGGTGGGTGACATCCATGTGAAACAACTGCAGCCGGCCAGATCTGGGATTACAGTTAAACAGTAAGCTAAAACATGTTCCCGAAAACATTTGAGGCAGGAAAATGCAGCTCAGTAACAGAATCTTGGTTTCTATTTCATCAGTGTTGTTTAGTTTTAACATATATCTCCATTTTTTCTGACTCCATTTTCACTGTGCAGGAAGCAGTATGGTGCCCACTTCCTGTTCATAAACTCTCGCCACAGTGCGTTAAAATATGAATTTAAAAATATTTTTGGAACAGGTAGTGTAGTAACAGAATCTTTATATTTTACAATTTACATTTGACAAGCACTACCTAGTTTTATTTTTTGATGGGATTGCGGTTGGAGTTTGACATATCGAGGCGCAGGTGTGACTCGTGAACAGCTACATACTCTGTGTGTCTGTGGTGGTGATTGGTTCGCATGCAATACGAAAATGCAGAACTACAGTCTGTAGTTCAAGCAAGAGCCCCGAGAGCCAGGAAACACGGCCAAATAATGTCAATCACGTAATTTGTCGGTGTTTCCTGGGCGGGTGGAGGAGGGATATCGAGGCACTGGTTAGACACAAAGATAGCTGCATAATGGCAAAGTATCCCTTTAAATGCTATTTAGTAACCTGAAGATGTTCTTTAATCTAACAGTAATTTTATGCATCATCATATCCCCCACCCGCCAATTAAGAATAAGAAAATATTCACACATTTTAACATCTGGAGCTAATGTACACTCCACCAATTCTGACCACACCATCATGTCAGCAAGTTGTGGTTGTTTACCCACCATGCTCTGGGGAGAGGATGAGGTGAGCAGTGTGACCTCAAATGAAATCAAATTTGTTTGCAAAAGACGCCCAGCTGCTGCTATTGTCTGCATACAACACTGCAGGCAGATACTAGTTTACACACCGAATCTAAATGTCCACCCTCTGGACTGCAGACTGAGCCTCAGCTGACTTCAGGTATACAAAGAGCCACATGTCTGAAGTGGTCACGTCTGCAAGGGTGCTGGGCCGCTGCTGTATGGGACAAGACTTCAAAACCCCACTTGTTTCCATGGTTACGAATGCAAGTTCTCAACCCTGTAATAATCTCAAAGTATTTCTCTGAATAGTTCTCAACTTTATTGACATTGGCAATTTATGCCAGATTTGTACAAGGTCTGCTGCTTTACACAGTTTAACAGAGCTAGATAATGGCTGAGATTTCACCAACCCGCTGCAGCAGCATGATTAGCAGACGGGCAGCCTGTATCATGTCCATGATACAGGCTGCCAGTGACAAGATATTGTAAGGACAAAGGTCCCCATACGGTGGGCGTGAGGGTTCAACAAACTCTGGAATTTCATTCAGGAGTCCAGTGTTTGCTTCCAGTCTGAATGTGATGGGATTTTTTTCTACACCTTATAATGTGCCTTTTATCCTAAACCTAACCACCCATGCCAGCATATGTGTCTGTTGACATCCCGGCATTAGTTGTCATGTGCTTTTGTTGCCTAAACATAACCACATGCAGCATAATCCCACCATGTGTTTGTGTTGACATCACTGTAGCAGCACGCCAGAACGTTAACAGTAGATGCAGAAGGATACCTGGAGCATAAAATGTATACATGGAAGTCCACTGCAAAGCGACAACGTGACAATTTAGGATGAGAACGTGTTGGTAATACTATGGTGAGGCTGTACAGTGTTGTGTTTATTTTGCTTGCTCCATTTAGTGAAATAAACTTAGAACATGTTGAAAACACCTCATACTTAATTCCTTATGAAACAAAAGCACGTGGTTAGGTTTAGAAAAAGACATTATTCTGTGACTCAACATTCGTATGGTAAGCCAACAGCAGGCTCCTAGGTTAAAATCTGTGGTTTGTTGGACCGATTCACGTCCCCTTCAACCCATCCATAGGGACTGTCCAGCTTCTTTTGTCAACTCATCGTTGAACCCTTTTTAGAGAGGTTGTAGGCCATTCTGATGGACATTTGTACCTGACAGAATCACCTCACAGCAAAAACATCAACTCTAAAAACAAGAAAAAAAACAATGAAATGGGTAAAATATTACTTAGAATCAGCAAAATTATCTGCCAACAGAACAGGAAAACTTCTCATAACAAGATTTTTTGTAACGTAAAAAGTATCTTAACTCAGATTTCTGAAAACTAGTGCAACTAGACAAAAAACAAGCACATCTGTCTAGATACAAGATTTAAGAGTTATTTTTTAAATATGAAAAATAAATAGCAAATGCAAGTGCCATTGTCTTAGAATAAGGGTATGTGTTTGGAAATTGTATATTAAAACCAGCACAGCTACACTACACATAAATAAGCTGCCTTATTTTGTTCGTTTCTTGTTGGTTTTATTTTGTTTATCTCCGTCTCATGTCAGTTCAGGTCCCCACATCCTGTCAGGTTTCCCTCCTGTGTGATTATCTGCTCTGCCTTAATGTGTTTCACCTGTGTCTGATTGCCTCTTGTTAAATTACCCTCACCTTGTGCATATATGCTGTGTGTTCCCTTCCCTCTTTGCCAGTTCATGTTTGTCTCTATTACCAAGTGTTGCTGCATTATTTTCCATGTGATAGCTTTTTTTGTGCCTTTATGTTTTGGACTGTTCTTTCTAAAACAAGGCAGGGCTGGGAGACCAGTCACCACACACAGCCCAACTAGCATTTTGAAAAATAATTTACTAAGTTTATTAATATCTTATAATTTGTGGAACATTTCTTATATAATTGCTTATTGCCTTTTTTCCTGAGTTTTTAAAAGAAATCGCACCATGCTCAGGGTTCAAAGTGTTAAAGTCACAAAACTATTTACAGAAATCAGTTTGGTTTTGGTTGGACTACCCCTCTGATTTGGCCCTGTCGCTCTCAGCACCCTCTGTCTGTACTCATTTCACAACATCGCACAGCTGGCAGTGAGTGAAATAAAAAGATTTTTACATCAAGAACTGGACAGTTAAATAAAACTTGACATAAAATTTTAGTTGATGTTTTGGTCCATTTACTGAACCACATCAGATGCTGTTTTTGTTCTCTCCTTGAAGAAGCCACACAAATATAAAAAGCCAGATAAAGATGAATGGATGCCACTGTGTACTGAGGTTGTAAGTTTATTAGAGGATCAGACTGATGTTTTTACACTGACGGAGTTTGATGCTTTATAAATCCCTCGATGGTATATGAGGTGTTTTACAGTTTTCCATTGTGGCGTGTCCTGTCACATGTATCATCACGGTCCTAAAATTTGATTGATTATAAAACTTTCTCTGAGAAACTAAAAGGAAACACTCACATATTACTCTCTGTTGTGGGTTTTATGGTCCCCAGAGGATAAAACCTGCTGATTTTGGTAATACTAAACAGATGAATCCTAAAGAAGTTGGCAATCTCTTAACTTTTCACTAAGTGCCACTAACAAGTCAAAGTTTTCACTTATACAATGAAATATCCCATCATTTGACTAGATTGATTGGCAGAAACTTTTATACAAACATTCATGGTTCCCAGGTGATATCCTATCCTATCCTAATGACTCTGGTGACTTTTCGTGAGAATTACACCATCACTTTAAATAAAATGTCTTGACAAATATTTGTATAGACTGCTGTGAAATTTGGTCCAAATGTTAGTCTTTTCTTTAGGATGAATGTAATGACTCCTGAGAGCCCTTCATTTTCGGGTGGGTCAGGTTGGCTTTTCATAGAGTGACCTGCGCATCACTAGCATTTACAAAAGAAGCACAGCCCAACTTCGTTGATTATTTCAGAAGCTAAAAGTTTAGTTCTGTCATCTGTCAAGTTTAGTTTTGCTCTGATATGTCCCACAATAACTGTCTATATCATATCTAACTGTATTACTTTCAGCAAAACATGGCCCCCTTTTTCCAATCTTCCAGATCCACCGTGTAAACAGTAGTGTGCCAGGTGCAGCCACACCTGACTTTTAGATAGAAAGCGAGATGACACTCTGATTGATATCCATATCCATTTCAGCATACTCTTTTGTCTCTGAAAACCATAGCCAATACAAAGCACAAGATGCAAAGGGAGGCTCTCTTTCTTCTTCTTATACCTACTTCTTCCTGCAAGTTAATAGAGAAAGCGACACCTAATGCAACTAATAGATTACAAAAACAACACACAAATTTATGTAGAAAAGAGTCCAAATGATCAGAGCTGGAAAATAAAGATAAATAACATTTATTTCTTATGTGTTATGCGCAGTCCTTATCCTAAAGACACTGTATGTTACAGTTCACAAGGAACATTTTCCCACCGCTCCTGTAGTGCCACACAGTTTGTCTTACATTGTTGGACTGAAACTCTGAACTATCAAGTTAGACATTAGAGGATCAGCGTGAAGAAGAGATTTTGTTAAACTTTAATACCCAGATAATGTAGTTGTACAAATTATGTTCCAGTACTTCTTTCAGTAGAAGAGTTTGCAGCCTTCATTATTAGTTTAGCCACAGCATGCAGATCCACCACAAAGGGAGGAGGCCCCGCTTCACATGTATCGATAGAGCTGGAGGCAGCACACTAAACCTATAAACTGTGGTGGAAGAAGCACTTGATTCTTTTACTCAAATAAAAGTACTACTGTGTAGAAATACTCTGTTACAAGTGAAACTCATGCATTCAAAATCTTACTAAAGTAAAAGTTCAAGAGAATTGCCATCATTTTTTTTAAGTACCAAAAGTAAGTCATGTTTCCATATTAAAAATATTTATTTAATAATGTGTCAAATGTGACTGTCAGTTAGTGTTAATCGAGATGTGATTAAGGTCCTTTTTTTTTTGAGTTAATCGCCGGCTGACATTCCTGTATTAAAGAAGCTTTTCCGGGCTGAGTTTTAAAGCTAGAGTGATGATACTGGTATCAAATGAAGCTAGAATACCTGAGGAAGCATGCCATGCTAGCTTCTCAGTTAGGGCGCGTCGTAATGCTCCAAAGTTTGGCAACATTTTGGCAATGGCAAAACAGCATAGTCATTTAACAGAGGTCCCTTGACCTCTAACCTCAAGATATCAGAATGAAAATGGGTTCTGTGTGTACCAATGAGTCTGACGTTTACAGACATTAATGCTCATCCCAGGCAGTTTTTTGATTCATTTGATTCAAAACATTCTGGTGAGAATTTCTTTACCTTGTCAATACTTCAGAACTGTTTTAATGCAAAATAATGGAAATGAAAACATATGATTATAAAATGCAGTTAAGAACAAATAACTACAGAAATACTGCAATTAAGCACAATTTAAAAAAATGTATTGTTTGACAATACGTCAAATGTAATATAATATAGATCTGTTTTTACTTTAGAAATTTGGGTTTTTAACTGCGCTTGGGCCCAAAACTGCTACTGAGGGTTGGGCTCAGGTCACGCTTGGACAGAAACTGTGCGACTTCATGTAGAGTTGGATCTGATATTTTTGGGCCCAATCAGAGCTCTAATACAAATGGCCACTTTATGGTTGAAGCATTTCTTTAATGTTTCAGCTGCTAAAGTTGGAGCTCATTACTTTTTATTTTCATAGAGTACTTGGTAATATTTATCTAAATCTTAGTAACTAAAGATGACAAATACAGTGGAGTAAAAAGTACAATATTACCTCTGCAATGTCATCAACTAGAAGTACAAAGTAGCAGAAACTGACGCAACTTCCTCAAAATTATACAGTAATAAAGTAAATGTACTTAGTTACATTCCACTACTGCATATAGACCAGCCAATGCATGCATACTGTACATGTGTGCATGTGTGATTGCATAGATGGAGTTTGTACAAGGGCGAAAGATTTTTGCGTTTACATGTGTATGTGCTTGAATGGGTGTAAGTAGGTGGTGTGTGTATGTGTGTATGTGTGTAGGTGTGCGTGTCCTCCAAACACCCATGAAAAGAGTTTGTCCTTCATGCGAAGCAGACAGGGACAAAATTGAATCTTTCCCTTTTGTTCCCACTGAATGTTTGAATAGAGTAATACGCTTCGCTCTTTCTTTCTCTCTCCTCAACAGTACGCCAAACAAAGGAGTGCTTTCAGCCTTTAATTGAAATGCCGGGTTGTGTAAAAAGGTCACACACACACACACACACACACACACACACACAGACACTCGCACCTACACAAATGTATTCCAACATACAAAAAGCATGGCATCCGGTACACAGTACACATTCAATTCAGTCTCAAGGTGTACCTTGCAGACATGACACACACACCTAAAACACACATTTTTGTGCATCTGTCCTTGTGTGAGGAACCTCCACTGTGTGTGTTCGTTTCCACGAGCCCCCTCCTGCCCTCTCTCTGACCTGTTGAAATCACTTTTAAATTCTCATGTTTACCTCATATACACTTTCTTGCATTTATTATCAAATCTGCCCCGATTCAGATAATTGTCTTGCTTTCCTTTCTTCCTCTCTGCGTCCTCATCCCTCTGATACCTCCCTTCCTCTCTCCTCATTATTCTCTTCTGCCACAGCAGACATCGCACAGCGACAGAATAAAAACGGAGTGAGGAAACACTTAGTGACCCTCCCCTCCTCTCCATCCATCTCCTCCTCTGCCCCCCCCCCATCCAGTCTTCCTCTGTTTGCTTCCCTTTTTTAAGGATTTGAAAGGGATCGCTTATGGTGCCCCTTTGGTTTCAATGTGGCATTCTACTGATGCTAACAAGCCATTTTTAGGGAAAGTGAAACTTTTCCCCCGCACAATATGACAAGTGTCTGGTGAAGAAAAAAATAACCAGGCAAAATTCAAAATGCCAAGGTGTAGCTTTAAGACGATAAGGCTAAATTGGCTATTATTTTTCCCTCCTGTCTGTGCTGTCCTGTCCTGTCTGTCCCTCTCTACCCCCTACCACTACTCCCGGTCATTCTCTTTATTAATGAATGCAGGCAGCCACACATACAGAATCTCTGTATGTACAGGTGTGTGTGTGTGTGTGTGTGTGTGTGTGTGTGTGTGTGTGTGTGTGCATCTTAATCAGTGAGAGTTTCGAACAGTGATACTACAGGGATACAGCCAAATCTGGCCTTGTGTAGGGTGCCAGGTGGTCCCTCGACCATTTCCTAATTCACAATAAAAATAAAGTGATTCACACTGGGAACTTGTTTTTGTACTTTTAGTACACATTTTTCTTTACAGCCTGGTACAAAAAACAGTTTTGGTCCCCATAGTTAATTTCAACATCCTTAACAATTGAACAGCGGTGGGTTTTTTTTTTTTTTTTTTTTAAACTTAACCATTCAGTTTTATTAAGGCTCAGAGTTACGCATGTTTAAGGATGGGGCTGCTTGCTACAATCTGTGAGTCACACAGCTTCTGGCTCCAAAAAACCAAGAAAGCAATGGCTGAAATTCAACATGGCAGATCATCATGGTAGCTACCTCCAATATTTATACAGTTTATATATTTGACTGGCACTCTTTGTATTGTGCCATCTTGTTGTTGCAGCCCAGACCATTTCCGAAAGTGATGTGAGCAATCGGACCTCAAGACACATTGAGAACGCATTTGATGCATTCACACCTGTACTTAGAGCTGTCCACTTGTGACACATTAACTCTTTAAAACTTGAGCAAATTGGTTTGGATTCTTGGGGGGGGGGGGGGCTTGAGGAAAAACGCAATGACCAACAAATTTCTCACATATTGCCAGAAATTAATAAAAGTTGACAAGAAAATGACCTGAAACTTAGTTTTAAAAGGGGGGATTATTAGAAAAATATATATTTAAAAATTCCAGAAAACTATATTTTAAATTCTTATAATTTTATATTGAAAATTATGTTACAGAAAAAGATGTACACAGATTTTTCAACATTTTCTTGTTGTTGTTGTTTTTTATTTAGTTTTTTTTTCATTTTTGGGTAATATTCTTGTAACTTTTTTACTGATTACATTCTAACTCTTGGGCCATGTCTTGTTAAGTTGTTTATTGTCTTCTTGCCATGTTTTTAAAAGACATCAAGCCAATTTTCTCAGGTATCAAAGGATTAATACCTAGTGTAATCAGGGCAAAAGACTGTTTAATGCAAACAAATCCTCTGTAAGTATCCTAGTAAGATGTTGGGCCACAGTTAGCTTCCAGAACAGCGTCAGTGCTCCGTTTCATGGATTTTTCAAAGTCTCTATACTGGAAGAATCACCACAACTCTTCCAAAAGATTTTCCCTCATTTGGTGCTTTGACGACGGTTGTGAGTGCTGTCTGACACCGACCATTCAGCGGCCTGTTAGAGGAAACCCTATATTTCTTCAGGTTTTTCTCTGTTAATCTGTAACCCATCTGTGTATTGGCGTAGTGCAAATATACTGTCTGCATGTATGTGTCGAGAGAGCACATCGTCATTCTGACCTCTGCGCCTTCAACCCTTGACAATTTGATATTTGGCCTTAGCAGTGCTGCGTCAGTTTCTGGAGTCACAAAGAGCAAACAGAGGGATGACAGCTAACCCACAGAGACAGGAGGACGCGAGGCAGGGAGGATCCGTCAGAGGAGAGGAGAGGAGAGGAGAGGAGACATTTTCACAGGGAGGAGATGGTGTAAGATGAATCTATGGCTAATTGTACCAGTCCAAACCAGTTCAAAACCAGTCTTTAAAGCAAAACATTTTATTTCAGCCAAATATTTTTATTAAATCAAAACACTCATCATACTTCCCTGTGTTTTGTATCCTGTGTTACAGTGTGATTATTTTCTCAGCTTCAGTTTCCCGTCAGACAACAGTACAGAAAATGCAGCAGTCACTGCTGAAGCTCGGTGTGCCGCCACCAGTTGGCCTGTCTCTCATCTGAATGCCAAATTACTTTATAATAAGATTGCTGGTCCTGACTCTGTCTCCATGTCTGTCTACATGTATAACTAAAGTATTAGGTGAATTTCCTGGGAGGAGAAGACACTCAGCTTCGTTCCAACATCACAAATCATTCTTAATTATTATCCCGCGGATCCACAACAAAGAGAAAATATTGTAATGAGGCGCTTCGCTACTTTCCTCTGCACATTGCAACGGAGGTGAACACTCATTTTTCAGCCCCGCATTTGCATAAATTCTCTTCTTTTTTAAGTTGGCGCTGCCAAAAGTGATAAAGTGCATGCAGCACCGGGGAGGAGAATCAGGGTGAGGGAAGGGGGGGTAGGATGAGGAAAGCAGTGGGGGAACGGGGTTATAGGTAGCAGAAGGGAAAAGTAAAGTAAGTTTAGAATAATAGAGAATGCTGAATATCTGCATAGACTGTCTGCAAAGGGACAAAAATAGGTGGGAAAGAACAGCGGCTTGACCGCGAGGAGAGGCGACGACACACAAGCAGAGAGCCAAAAAAGGAGTGATGGAGAAAGAACATCAGGTCTGATTTTAGCGATATAATGAAGAGAGAGAAGAGAGTCGACGGGAGAGGCAGAGATAATGTGAGTGGGACGGATAACAAACAGAGAAAGCTGCAGGCAGGAGGCTATAATGGACTTTTGAGTGGAGGGAACGAGAGATAGATTTACGAGGAGAGAGGGATGAGTGCGGGGAAATACGAAGATAGCGTGATAGAGTGCTAAGTGGAAGGGGTAAATTGTGGCCCTGCCTGTGTTCTGTTTTTATAAAGCCCGTCATAAAAATGGTGTTTAAATTTAATAGGCGGCTGCAGTAGGACATACACACACACAGGAACTGAAACACGCAGACATATTTCTCGCTGTGGCAGGATACAAGCACAGTTGACATGGATTGAGGAATTTTGACCATAAACCGCAGCATTAAGCCCAATATGAAATCTAATCTCTTAAGAACCATCCACACCAAGAACGATAATCATAACTGTAAAAAAAGATAAGAAATCGTTCCAACTCAAGCAGATGGCGGAGTCCACACTACAACTATAATGTCAACGAAAGTTATGAAAGTATTGTTTGAATCACTCCTAGAGCGATTTCATGAATGACAAACACTAACAGCCGATCAGAATCAGTCTTATTTTGACATCCAGCATACATCCTAACACCTAATTTGGTCCACAAAATGTGTGTTTTTATGTTGAAAAAGATGTATGAAGCTGTGGTATATTTTACTGTTTTGTTTTTATACCTTTGAACTTAGTAATCAATAACTGATTAGTTTCCCTGACTTAACCAGATTCTGAGGATGAAAGAAAAAAGTCCCTATTGTTGATTAAAAAACATCACCTTAATATAATAATTTATAGGCTTCAAAACAAAATTTAAATTAAAATCCAAACCCTCTGAATGTTAAGTATTTGTTTTGGGTGTCATCATTATATTTCAGGGACTTTTTTGCAAGCCTTAATAACGTTTTTTACAGTTGTCTTGAACCATGAATGTAATAAGGGAACTGGATACTCAGGGGCGGGCCCCGATTCATCCCTATAAAAGTTGCTAAGTGGTACACGAAGCCAAAAAAGTTTGACATGGCATGAAATTAATAATAATATTACATTATATTACAGGAAAACTCTGTTCCTCCATAATGTGCAGCCCACAAACAAGCGCACTATAGACTGATGAATGCCGAGCACAGTGGAGTGGCTTGCTTTCAGTTTAGCTCTCTGCTAACTTGAATGGGGATAAAATTATTTAATTATGCAGCCCTACTTTTGAAATGTTATTGGACTGAATGATTTAAATCCAGAAGTAAAATAACTCATTTCCAGAGGTTGTGCAAATAAAGAAAAAATCCACTGATTTAAAGACATCACTCTCCCAACGTAAGTCTATTGGAAAAAGTTTTTTTTGGCCGCATGGTATCACATAACGGACCTAAAGGTTGTAATTCCATGTTTGGCCACGGTGTAAATTTGGCTTCAAGGCCAGGCTCTGTTCCTGGAAACTTGTCATGAGCAAGGAAATGAACTAGAGACCAAAACCTTTTTTGTTGTTGTTGTTGTTGTTTTCGTATTTGTTTAACCAGGCTGTTAACATGTTTGTTTTAGCTATAACGTTGGGCATTTTTACATGAGTGTCTGTAGCAATTGACTGACGTTTTGGAGCCAGCCTCAAGTGGTCATTTCGAATAACTGCAGTTATTAACAATTCTGAATTAGCTTCATTTTTTAGCACCTGAGGTTGCAGCTTGATTTTGACATGAGAGGATATCACCGTATTGACAGTTTAAAGTCCACTGCTAAAGGCAGAAACTGCTACCTGCTACAATAAAGTGTCCAATATACAGTAACATTTAACAAAAGTTTCAAAAAATTAGACAAGCTCTCTAAAGGTTTCATGTAATGAATGTTTTGTAGCATAAATACAGAAACAAGCAGACTGCTGAGGTCTGACTTAAAATGAAAGAAGATGTAGTGTTGTGATAAAAGCAAAAAAATAAAAATAAGTAAGATACACATTTCATGTTGAGTCAAACTTCAGCCTGCTGTCACTATCCACACTGACCAGAGACAGAAAAGAAATGGACCTCAGAAAACAAAAAAGAAACTGTCTTTGATATGAAAATAAAAAAACACTATAAATAAACATCCATATTTTGTATATCAGAGTCTTCAGCTTTTGCAGCACTTTAGTTGAATCTTAGAAGTTCTCAGCGTGAAGGGCAGGCTGCTTCTGCAGGTTAAACAACACTTCATACAAACTGACAAACGCACACAGGTAACAAAAAAACAACAAAAAAACACTCACACAAACACCCTTCGCCACACAAAATGCAGCAGCAAATCTCATGAGTTATCTGTTACCCACAAATGTGCGCTCAAAGACAGAAAACACACCCGTCCCATCTATTCTCATAAACATTCACATGTAGCGTGCACACACACACACACAGAGGCACACAGACTGAGAGCTTGGCCTTGTCTGGTGCAGTCATGGCTGGCTGTGGACTAACAGAGATATATGAGAGAAGCGAGCTGTGTGGAGAACAACATTTATCTACAACCCCTTCCCTTTAGTATGCAAGGACACCTACCAACAGAACCATTTGGCGTCGTTCTCTTTTTATCTCAGTCTTCTTCTCTGTCAGCTCTATCCAGTTTGCATTATCGTCGGGAAAAGCAGCCAATTAGAGCATATTGGCACTTTTGCATTTCCTTCAGTGTGTTAGTATGAAGGCAGTGGATAGTATGTGTTGCACTTTCTCCCACACCGTCCACCACTCTCTGACTATTAGTGGTCATTGTATGAGTAATAGTCGTTGGTGTCGAAACTTTTTCAGGTCCTCCACAGACAACAGCTGCATGGCAATCACTCACTTAGCACTGCAGACAATAAGGTGAGCCGTCCTTGCAGTAGGAGGTGAAGAAAGAAAACTGAGTGTGAGCAAGAATGAAACAATGCTTAACTGGCTAATGTCACCACCGCATCTTTTATTTATACGTGAATTAAGCAGTCTCTGGGGTCTTATTAGCCTGTATGAATCTGTTTTTAAGTTTGTATCTTTAAAACAACACTTAGTGTGCTGTGAGTCTGTACTTCGGCATAGCAGTACTTTGAGGTAAATGCTGACACCAGCATGCTAACATGCTCACAAAGATAATGTCGACATGCAAATGTTTAACCCAGACGCAACTTCTGAGGCTGAAAAATGAAGCAACATGGTAGTGCCAAAAACTGCAGTTCATCGACTGGCCACTTGAGGCTGGCTCCAAAAAATAAACATGCTAACAGCCCGGTAATTTATTTTTTTTATTTTGGAAAACCACAGCTCAGTAATCAGTTACACCACAGTAATTACATAGAATGAATTTCAATGTGGCCTGTTGTTTTACAGTCGAAATACCAAAAAGATATATTTTAACTGCAGCTCCTCTCTTGACTGATTTCACTGTGGGCACAAACAACAACAAGCACTAAACTTCGTCTGATCAGCTCATAAGCAACCAGTTGTTGGACACATCTGCAGCAGCTGGCGGTCTTACTGCAGTCGGATCTGACCGTAGGTCCATTCAGTTGCTGTTCTGGAGCTTTTGATCGTATCATATGATCTTCCTCAGCAGATAGTTTCACCAGTTATCTTGGAATTGAAGTCCTATTACAAAAGTGAATGCTCCAAAGCAGCTACTACCTTTGTGGTGAGATTGTTTTGAGAGCTAGTTTCCAAGGTCAGTTGTAGATGCTTTTATGCAAAATGACAACAAAGAATCTAAAATCATTTGAAAATAGTACCACAAGTCCAAAACCACTGGGCAGGACTCCATCAGGGTATTTTACAGCGAAATAAACAATATGTGGGTCCCACATAAAACCGTCTCATTACAAGGCTGTAATTCCATGTGCTTTTCTTTCAAAATCTCATTTTGTGAGTCACAGCGCAAAGCATTGTCTGGTTGCATTTTAGTATTTAAGACTGAAGTGCTTCTGTAAGCCAAAGTGAAACAGCGACTTGTGAAAGATCACATCTCTCAGAACCCACGATTTACCCAGCGTGATGTTGGCCCTGCTTTCATACCGTTATACAACACTGTGTTTGTGAGTGTGTGCACGTGTGTGTAGGCATGCATTTGAGGGTTTAACAAAAACACTTCAACTCCCTCATTCGAGTTCCCTACTGTTCCACTGTCACTCACACACACGCACACACACACACAGCGGTGGGCTCTCAGTGTGTGAGTGACCCAGACATTTGGCATCTTTCGCATCAGGGTGCAATCTCTTTCTTTCCTCTCATTCTTCTCATCAAACGGAGAGAAGAGAAGGATGGAGGGAGGAAAGAAAGGGGGAGGCAGAAGGTCAGTGGAAGAGGGAGAGATGGATAGGGCGTAATGATGATCCAAAAAAACAAAATAACAAAGAGAGAGGACAAGTGGTGAGGGTGGTGGAGGAGCAATGGAGAAGGATGAGAAGGAAGAGTGAAGGTCTGGCAGGGAGAAATATGGTGACGCATTGAAGCAGGTGAGGAGAGAGTTGAGAAAAGACAGATAGAGGAGAACTCCAGACAACTGAGACAAAGTGAGAGGGAGCATTTCTCCCTCTATCTCCATCAGGAGTGAGAGTTTCCACTCCAGCAGAGCTTCCTATAGTTTCTCATTTCCGTTGTGGTTTCAGAATCCAAACTGGGACTCTACAGTCACGTCATCTGGTGTGCATCCAGCAGTGTTGGGGAAGTTACTCAAAAAAAGTAATTAGTTACTTATTACTAGTTACTTCTGTAAATTGTAATGAAATTACTTTACTAGTTACTGCATTTGAAAAGTAACTTCACTACTTATTACTTTACTTTCCCATTTCTTAATTTACCGAGTAGATACAGGACAGCAGTTGAAAGGAGCCTGTCGCCTGGGCATAGAGTGCATTTCACTCGAATATTTTTGTCCTTTCGAGCTATAAACTGAAAGTAGTGGGAATATCGCCACTGGCCGAACCCCCCAGTCTCCGTCTCAGTCTCCGTCTCAGTCTCCGTCTCCATTTCCCTCTCTCCTGTTCGTACCGGCAGCAACGTCACTCGCCCCTCTCTATGCAGCACGCGTCGCGCACGCACACAGACAGCAGCCGCAGCACGCACATAATTCCTGCGCCACTTAAACAAGCAGACACAGCACAGGCAAACACGGCCTAGGTAACACAGGAAAGCGCGTTCCTGTAGTCTAGTAAAGTAGTGTAGTTACCGATATTTTTAGAGTAATGCGTTACTTTACTTCGTTACCCCAAAAAGTAATATCGTTACAGTAATTCGTTACTTTGTAACTCGTTACCCCCAACACTGGTATCCAGTATAATGTTAGTGAATTCTGTCATCATTTAATCTGTTAAAAGGTATTTATCTCTAAAAAGTAATTCGGGGGACCTATCACCACTACCTAATTAACCACATGGTTGCAGTATAAAAAAAATCTAATTTATTGATCTAGATAATCATTTTGCAAACATTATGTGATGGGTTGTGTTGACATAACAATGTTGATAATTATGTCAGCTTAATATTTTCTGAAATTTAAATACAATTTTATGAGTTAATTGATTCAAAACAAAATTGAAGTTGTCTTGACTTAATGAAATCACCTGGAGAATCGAACTTTTCTCCCCCTCAAGTTCAGGATTTCAAGTACCCTCCCCTGACCATTTAACATGCCTGGAAAAAGGACTGTTTCTTAAAACTGTGTTCATGTCATCAGTTATTAAGTAAGTGCTACATAAAAAATACTTTGGATTGTGGAAGAAAAGCTAATTTCACATACTCAAAATAGTGTGTTCGTTGTGAATAATTTTATTCAAAGCTGTCACAACTTAAAAAAAGATTGTTTTTGTTTTTAGTGTGAACATAGCAATGCTGATGCATTTTTTAGACACTTTTGATATATAATTCAATAATTCATCTTTGGAAATGTGCTTTATGTCAAAGCAAACTAGGTGAATTATGTGCTCACCCAACACAGCTTTCACTTATTTTGTCCTGTACCCGTACCCACATAAAGGATATGAGCAGCATATATGGGAAAAGAGAGGTACAGTGGTCAAAGTATTATCTCAAACTTTTGGGAGCTTGCCTAAACTTAGTCGCAGCTTTTTCACAATATTAACAATGTAAACCAGCATGTTTGAGGGTTGCATCACATAGAGCTAAAGAGTCCACTGCACATTGCTATAAGACGCCAAGGAGCGTGACAAAGCGTCGGTATTTGACGACTCAGGAATGAGAACGGGTTGCGAATACAAATAAGTGTATATCCTGTGAAGAGATTGATAACAATTTCATCCTTCTTTGTCAGGAAAGAGGTCAGTCTGTGAAATGGTTTGCCTATTAGCATAATGACTGAAAGCAGAAATAAATCTTAAGACCCGCTCTGTCAAAAAAGATAAACAAAAATATGCTTTCTAAAACTAAGCTGTCTTAAAGCCAAGTCATGCTTTCTGAGTCTGTGTGACATTAAGTTTTGTCATCTGCCAACATACTGTAAGTCCCAATGCAGCCCAAAATGCTAACAAAACAACCATGATTTTACCTGTCTGAAGATGAGAAGGTATGACATTATTCAGTACAATAGATGATGCCAATTTAACTAAGAACGCAGGCACAAAACTGTACGTTTCATTTTTTTTTTCAAAGACTGATGAAACCTTTAAAGAGAAAAGGCATTCTGCTGCAGAGGCTAGTAATAAGAGCTGAGGCTAGCAGGAGGAGGAATTGTTGGACTTTAACTCTTTATAATGGATGATTTGAAGCATTAAGTTAACTGTGTTTTCTCCACTAGTTTGTACAGGGTTGACCCAGATTCTAAAATAATATGATAGAGAGAGCCAAGAGATGTATTTATTATAGAAAAAAATAACAGTGCCTCTTTAGTGCAGAGAATAATTACCACCTAATAGAAAAATCTTGTTGATAAACTCTAACACAAAAATGCTCAGCACAATTTAAATAATTGGAGTAAATATATATATATAAAAAAAAACACCCCTTGTCTCCAAAACGAATGCATTTTCTTTTGCGTGTGGGGGTGTAAATTTCACACACACACACACACACACACACACACACACACACACACACACACACACGTGAGGAATAAGGGTTTAAGAGGACAACAATTTCCAGCTTTGAAGAGAGTTTTCTTCACAGCTTTCTGACGAGGCAGCAAGTTTATTTGTGCTTCTTTAGTGTGGGAGATGAAATTTGGACATTCATTAGAGCTGCTTCAAAGACGCTGCAGTCACACGCTCATTTTTAGAATCCTGCTTACTCTCTCTTTACATCAGAATGTGATTATGGCGCCTTGTGGCTGTAAACAGCCCACCGAACAGCGAATCAATGCTGAGATGATGAAGAGGCTGAGTTAGTGTATATGAAAACTGCTGCTGAAGAGACACGACAGGATCACCTTGACCTCCGTCTGTGCTATTTGACTGAGTCCTCTGAATAATGTTCCTTTCTCCAGCTTTTACAGATAGATAGATAGATAGATAGATAGATAGATAGATAGATAGGTAGTAGATAAACATATCCTCATAAAATAGCTCTTTTGATAACCTACAAATTAGTACCCAATGATGTCACGGCCTAAACGTAAAGTTATGGATGGTACATTTAGAAAAGTTGGATTCGATAAACCGTGGACTTTAATGCAGGAGTCAGCGTAAATCCCACCATGTGCTTGTGCTGACATCACTGTAGCTGCATCTGGGAACGTCAACAGCAGATGCAGAAGGATACCTACAGCGTAATATGTAGACGCAGAAGTCCACTGCAAAGCGGCAATATGTGATGACTTGGAACGAGAATGTGTTAAATATCCTACAAATTAACGTCCCACAAATTATGTTACGTTCCATCAATTCACAACATCGGCCTCCGGGGAAAAGTCCTGTGTTTTCTGACCCATATTGAGATCACTCAGGACAGCTTCTTACTTTATGCCCGTCAGCACATTGGTCATTGGCTGCGGCCGTCCAAAATACATGGGCTATGCTCAAATTACTGGTTCAGTATGTGGGATATTTAGGGAAATGTACAAACAGTACATGGGATAATGTGGGTGGATGGACAAATGGACAGATAGACAGACAAAAAACAAACAACAATGGGAGGAAGTTAAATCTGAGGTGACATGCTGACTAAACCGCTGCCTGCTGTTGACCAGCTACAGATTGTCTAGGTCAGGACATAAACACACACACACACACACACACACACACACAAACACACACACACACAAACACCTTTTTCCCTGCCAACTGTTTGCTCCCACTCACACACAAATATGCGTGCACACACAAACACACACACACACGCACAGCTTCAGGTGACAGAGATTAATAGCCTTACTGACTGACAGAGTAACTTCCACTTCCTTTGTGTCACTGTCAGCCCCCGGCTGCATGTGTGTCTGTGTGTCTGTGTGTGTGTGTGTGTGTGTGAGTGTACGTGTGTGTACGTGTGTGTACGTGTGTGAAGCCATTATTAGAAGTATAATTGTGGAGACATTTAAAGTGTTTCCCCTCAAGGGCTCTGCCGGCATCCAATAAAGTTTTCATACCGCAGGAGAGACGGAGAGCGAGTGGAGAGAGAGTGACGGAGAGGACGGAGGGTGGAAGGAGAGGAGAGGAAACACAACGAGGAGGTGCAGGTGTGTGTAGTGAGGTGCAGCAGTTCGCAACAAGCGTGTGGTGTTTTTGCAGGCTTTGTAATGTACTGCTGGGTTCAGATCACCAGATATTTTGTCTGTTATGATGGTCACTGTTTCAGATTAGTAGTTTATTGAGTGAAATTTCTTCCTCTGATTGGGATGAGTATAACACTATAGGTTATAGTCCAGTTTTGATTGAGGTATCCTTTTGCAGCTTCTGTTGACGTTCTGGGATGGTGCCAATGAGGTATCAACAAAAACATAAGGTGTTATTATTCTGTACGTGGTTATGTTTAGGCAACACAAGCACATGGCAACCAACACCAGGACAACAAAAGCACATGCCATCCGATAGGGATCTTCCTGCTCCTTATAATATTTTATCACCAGCAGTGTTTTAACTTGACGCCATCCAGCAGCATATCATGCTGACACAAAAGGTTTCATCCGGCCACGTTCTCAACTGATGCGGACCGGGACAGTACACTTATCCACCGTTGCCGTGGCAGGTGCTGCACAGCCGTCCACCGGCATGTCCAGCCATGTTCTCAGCTGATGACGTTAATGGGCATATCACGCGGACACAAAAGGTGGCCTTTGGCATCGGGATCATAGGCAGCATTTGACAACTGAAAAATAAGAACAGGCGGATAATGTGACAGACACAGAATCAGCACTGGATATACAACTTCTTCCATGTTGATGTTCAGAGGATAAATTGGTCAGATCATACGATTTGCTGTGTAACCAAACCAACATACTACATGACAAAACAACTTACAGGTACTTGGCCGTTTACATGGCAATGATACTTGCATAAAACATTTAAACTTATGTTGCAGTTTGGCCTTTCGTTCTCACGTCAACAGCATTTCGGGGACCTGAAAAGGCAAATTTTTGGAACTTCTGTCGCCGTGTAGACTGTCAATGAGTGGATCCTGTGATAATGGTGACATCACAGCCGCATTTTGCACATGCACATTATATTTCAGACGAATGGCCATGCACGACTAGGTGGACAATAATAACAGTAATGGCAGACTACCAAGCTGTGTTCGTGCTGCTGACTCCACTGAGTTTATTAATGCTTCTCATGTGTGCGTTCACCATCATCTTCTTGTTTGTTTATACTAACTGTTCTGTAGAAGAACACCTTTCTGCACAGACACATGGTGTTCTTCTATGGTGTGTCATTGAAAAAGTTACACCGCCAACTCCTGGCCTGGCATGCATACTACAGCATTTTCAGTTGTTTTTGTGGATCCATGTATACGAGGATCATTTTCACATTGTTATCATATGAATGCAGGGTTTTTTTTTAAACATGGCCCTAAATTTTTGCATGATTGCAACAGTCATCAGCGATTTGATGCAGGTGTTATTTTGGTAACAGATAAACTGTTGAAGGTACTGCAGAACTTTTACCAAAACGTATGGTTCTATTTTGCATTCGCTATTTTTTAAAAAGTATGTTAGTGGCAGCTTTATCTATGTCTCTTTCAATGAACAGCAGAACATGCTGCTTAAAGGCAACAATCTCATCATAAACTGCTTCAGAGAGCTTGTGCAGATTTGAGCCGTCGCCGCTTTGCATCTTCACTGTTTAGAGATAAATATTAAGTATGAAAGTTTAGAGATGGAGAGGAAAAAGTGAAAGCAGAGGAAATGAGGAAGGGTGATTACTGGTGCAGTGAATCTCTCAGGATGAAGGGTTTTTTATTAAAAAACAGATGAGAAGAATGCATGACAACTACTTTCCCTCTGATTGCCTCTCTGTTGTTCTTTGTCTCTCTCCCCTTGTCTCTCTCTCCTCCCCCCCGCCTCTCAGTCTGCCACCCACCTCTGGGATTTACATGTCATATTGAGGACTGGATAGACTGTACCTGAGAAGTTTACCTAACTAAACAGCTCAAAGTACAGCTTGTCCATTTAGATGAGATGGAATGAAGGTGAGAAACTCGCACTGCCTCCCTCTGTCTGTCTGACTCTCCCCCTTTACATCATGTTCTTCCCTTCCACACACTAAATCAAGACAGAAGTTGTATAAATGCCCCCTTTCAATCCCAAATTCAGGCTTGTATTGCTCATTTATAATGCCATATACGTCTTACCGTGCTCATATTTGTGGAAATGCATATAAAACACGTCTAGACCCTATAATAAAACTTCAGAAGAGAGCTCTTAGGATAATACATAAAGTTTGCTATTACGATTCTGCAAATGTTTTTAATAGGACTCTACACTTTAAAATTTCTAGACATTCTGTATTTTGAAATATTGTAAATACTTTTTTCTACTTATAAACAAAAGCCTTTCGGTCTGTATTCTTTTTTTTTTTTCCTTTTTTTTTATTGAGAGAAGGAAATTATAATCTAAGAGTGTTGTTCATTTTTGAAACATGAAAAGTGAGAACAAATGTAAAATACAGATGTATTTCAGTTTTGGGAGTCAAATAAGTACAGTTTAAATTCTTCATTTTTCGGTATTTACAGTGTTGATCAAATAAGCACATGTATACATTAAATCAAAACAGACACTAAGTCTGTGATTTCTATGCAAGTTCAAACTCGAAAAAAAAACCGAACTATATTAACTACTGTGTGTTTTCTGTGAGAATACAGCTGTAAAGTGTACTCTATGTTCATCAAGTTTCAAGCTGATGTCTTGTCCACAACTGTGTCATCTAATCAAAAGTAATCTGCCTCTTCTCTCGGCAGTCACTCCCTCTCTAACGTGTGCAGGGAGGCTGCGCCACAGGAGCACAAAGATCTGATTTCTGCTGCTGCAACTGACCACATATCAGTTTAAAGAAACAGGAAATGATGGCTGTCATGTGGTATAATAAACATTGAAATGCAACACAGCAGAATACAAAGAAACAGGAATCTAAAAAAAATACCTGTTGAGCTACAAAGACCTACAGCAGCAAGCAGATCTTAACAATAAGTTAAGATGCAGTCACACTTACATTTTGATCTTTTGAACATGAGCAACTTGAACATGAAAAGGCCCAAAAAAGGCAAGAAATTAGTAAAAAGTTACAAACATTACCTGAAAATAATAATAATTTATAAAAGTAAAAAAAAGAAAGACAAGCAAGAAAATAACATTAGTAAAGTGCTAAAAATATAAATAATATGATAATACATGATAATTATATATATATTCATTTTTATTTATTTTTTATAATTTTAAATATATTGTTATAAGAATTTGTTTTCTCGATATTTCCCTGTTTTGGTAATTTTTTATTATTTTTTTAACTACATTTCATAATTCTCCCAGCTAATTTTCAGGTCATTTTCTTGTCACCTTTTACTATTTTTTGCAATTTGCAGGACATTTTTTGCCAAGTTGTTCACTAATTTTTCCTGCATGTTTTCAAAAGAAATCAGATTTAGGTTTAAGCACTCGTGAAGGACGTCTAAATGCAGCACAATTAAAGTGATGTAATCCAGGTGTTAAATGGTTAAATGACTATTAAAGTTTCAACTGGTTCCCACTGCGTCATGGACTCCAACATGTGCAGCAGGTCCCATGCTGTGTATAACCGCCACCGTGGAGCAACCTGGCTGACTTAATCTGCGTCACTGTAACCAAATTAAAAAAAGAGTCATATCCAGACCTGCCAGCTAAAGTATTCATGCAGGATGGTTAGGTTCAGGCAAAAAAAGGCACATGGTAAGGTGCAGAAAAAAACATCACATACAGTGAGGAAGTGAACACCAGACAACAACATGTAAATCCAGCACACTCCTGCACACTCTATTGGAAACTTCTTGCTACCTGTATTATTTAATTACTGGCAGTGTTTCAACCTGACGGCGTCCAGCGGCGTATCATGCAGACACGACTGATTTCATCTATCCGGGTTCTCAGCTGACGCTGCCTGTTGGTGTATCATGCTGTCGCAGCAGGTGCCGTCTGGCAGCTTATAAGAACGCAGTAAACAGTTCTGCTGGACGCGTTCTCAGCTGACAATGTCAAGCAGCGAATCATGCAGACGTGAAAAAGTGGCTTTTGTTGTCAGGATCTTACACCAACAGCACTACAAAAGCGGCAATATCTGACAACTTCAGAATGAGAATAGGCTGGTTTGACATGTATCTTAATGAAATTCGTTTCCAACGTGATTGCTTTTGGAAAATTGAATATAAGCCTTACTTTGGAAAAAACACCTCCTTCTCTCTCTCCCCCCCTTTCATCCTCCTTCACGTACCATTCTTTGAGCCTGTCTATAATGCTCAGGCTTTCTCTCTCTCTCTGGTTGCCGGGTAATAAATTGGTTGACACCAGACATTTAGGCCGGCGATGGAAATATCACGCCCAAATATCACGGTGACCCCGACCAGCCCTCTTCATCGCCAGTCGGACAATGTCTTTCTTTGTTCTTCACAAGCAGAGGACAAGACACAGATAGAGGAGGAAGAAGGATAGAAAGAGTGAAGTAAAGAGGAAAGAAAGAAAGATCTAAGAGAGAGGTTTTTTTAACAGAGCAACAGGATACAGGTGGAGATGTGGGGAAGGAGACGGATGAAGGCAACAGAATCAGACATGGGAAAGATCAGGTGTTTGATTATTGTAATTTCCTCTTCCTCTCTCTCACTCTCTGAGGGGCCGATAGCGTCATTAAAAGCTCATTTGTACTTTTCCCAAACCCCTCCCTCTCTACATTGATTAGATGTCTCATTGATGCTCCGGTGATTAAGACAAATGATTGTCATTTGTTGAAACATTGACCTACCAATCACAAAATTTGTCATGATGAGCAATATTCATATTTCACCCCCCATGTTGTGTCACCTTTATGATCTAATTTTATGCATGCACTCATGTACATATTCAAGGCGTTGTTTATTTTTTTCCTAATTCCTGCAGTTAGTTAGCCGAGTCCTCTGAGGAAGAGAAAAGGCAATTAGGCTTTATGGACCAGAAGTTTCAGTTGCTTCTTATATTTCTGTACTTTTGTCCACCAGAAAAAAACAAAGGTGACATTAGATAATGATTATGTTTCATTAATTAGTTTTAAATGACACGTCTCATTTGCATGAAAAGTGTTCTTTAGTATCACACATAAGGAAACATGAGGAGTGTAAAGTTAACAGGCTGTTTTTAAAGGGGCGCTATGCGAAATTCAGAGTGTCTGAGTTGTTTTGACACGGTTCAACATGGAGGTGGCTGAGCCAGGAGCCAGCAGCTAATGGTGCTAACGGTGCTAAACAATGGTGACAGTGCTAACAGAGCTAATGGTTTTAATTAAAGGGAATCTAGAGGGTTGGCAAAACACTTTGATGATGGTAAGGTGCATTGTAATGTGTAGGAAAAAAACCTTGCATTCAGGGAAAATGAGAGCACCAGACTCCCAAATGCAAGTCCTGGGTTTGTTGGATCAAACCATTGCCCTCCCGCCCATCACGCTCCTCATATTATATCGTCACCGGCAGAATTTCAATGTTAACAGGTTTTGTCCGGCTGTATTCTCAAGTATCATGGCACCGCGGCAGGTGCCGTCCAGACATCAGACAACTGTAACAACACTGCCGGTGGTTCTGTCTGGTCACGTTCTCAGCTGATGCCGACCAGCTGACGATTTCATGCACTGTATCATGCTGACGTGAAAAAGTGGCTTTTGGTGTCAGGATCTTACACCAAAAGCACTGTCAAAGCGGCGGTATTTGCCAACTTTGGGATGAGAACAGGCTGGTACCATTCATGTCTACATGACATACTGAGCATCCTCCTGCGTCTCTTTTTGATGTTCCGGGATTGCATGTCAGTTTAAGCCTGTTGAATGCATTGTGTCTTTTTCTAAATAAACATACAAAAGCAAGAAAAAAACGTTCAAATTTCATAGGAAATGAAATACAGATATTTGCCTACAGGAATTATCTCATCTCATCTAATCAGATGAATGAATGAGAGGAGTAGTAGTTAGGTGTCACTTTCAATGTGGCTGATGTCCTGCTGCTCCATCTGTACCCAGAGTGTGCTCTGCACTCTAAGAGTGTGGTGCAATTAATAACTGAACAGTATATATATTTTAACAGTGCTCCTGTTGAACAGTCCAGCTCCAAAAATAGAAAAGCAAATCTAGCAAATCTGTTAGCAGTGGCAGATGTTTTAATCATGGCAGGCTGCCATAAATAAATTAATGTGTGGGAAACCCTGCTGTGGTAATAAGACAGGTGTTCGTGAAGATAGAATAATCCGTTTGGCAGTGAAAAGCTTTAGATGATATTTTAAATAACGCTAGAGTGAATTATCTTTGTGTAATTTATCTAACCACTGATTGACTGATAAATTATCGAAAGGGAAAAAAGTGTATTGTGATGTAACAGATTGCAATAGTGATTTCATAGAAGGGTGCTGAGGAACACATTGTTTCTCGTTGCCAAGTGAACGGGCTTTTTTTTCTCCCATTGCTTTGTGTTGCTGCATTTGATCTGTTTTGATTCCTTGACAGTTGGATTGAATCTGATGACAGCTCGGGGCCTGCGATGCTCTGTGTGTGTCTTCTGTAATTGGTAACGCTTGATTTTCCTGTTTGAGAGGCAGAAAACCAGAGCAGCAATCTGTCTGTGAACAGGCAAACAGTCAAACCATCAAGGCAAGGTTTTTTTGTTGTTTTTTTTTCAAGATGTGAGAAGCAGAAAGAGGGAATATTGCTACTGATAGATCAAACCTAAAAATCAATGAAGTCAGCGCAAGACAGGATTTCTCTCCCTCTATTAGTCTACAACGCATACACACAAGTACACGGGCTAATTAAAGGGGAGCCAGAGTGGAGGAGAATCAGACAGGCAAGGTATGCCGATGGGATGAAGGAGACTTTAGACTTCATAAAGAAAAGCGAGCAAATTGACCTCCTGAATGAGGGAACTGTTTCATTACATGTCCCCTGGGTGTACAGGGTAATAAGGTTAAAGCTATAGGGCACACACTACAGGATTAGAAGACTCAAAGGCAGGAAGCGAAGACAGAGATGAAGCCATTGTAGCGCCGTAATGGCTGTGTTGTAAAACACCGCCAAACACATCCCACTCTGCCGCTAGTTTAAATTCAGTGCACGATGATAACTTCAATCAAAATTTTTGGACGAGAATCAGATTCCATAAATTATGAAATAAAACAGAAACACCAAATATTTATTTGTAATTCACTTGCAAAGGTTAACTAATTGGCAGTCTTGCAATCTAAAGGGTAATCCACACCATCAGCTGTTTGACCCATGTATGTTTCATGGAACAGATACACTTTATTTTTACAAATGTGTGACTCTACACCAACGCCAAGAGATGTGTGTGCAACACACACTAAGAGATGTTATTTGTGCTCCAAGCCAAATCTTTGTCTTTTCTTTTTTTTTTTTTTTTTTTTGGCACGCTTAATGAAACATACTTTTCAAATCTTAATAAGTTAGACTCAGTAGTTGTGCCTGATCCATTCAGCGGGTGTTGTGTTGTGTTGTGTTGTGTTGTTGTTTGTGTTGTGTTGTGTTGTGTTGTGTTGTGTTGTGTTGTGTTTTGCTGTGCTGTGCTGTGCTGTGTTGTGTTGTGTGTGTGTTGTGTTGTGTTGTGTTGTGTTTTGCTGTGCTGTGCTGTGTTGTGTTGTGCTGTGCTGTGCTGTGCTGTGCTGTGCTGTGCTGTGCTGTGCTGTGCTGTGCTGTGCTGTGTTGTGCTGTGCTGTGCTGTGTTGTGTTGTGTTGTGTTGTGTTTTGCTGTGCTGTGCTGTGCTGTGTTGTGTTGTGTGTTGTGTTGTGTTGTGTTGTGTTTTTGCTGTGCTGTGCTGTGCTGTGCTGTGCTGTGCTGTGCTGTGCTGTGTTGTGTTGTGTTGTGCTGTGCTGTGTTGTGTTGTGTTGTGTTTTGCTGTGCTGTGCTGTGCTGTGTTGTGTTGTGTTGTGCTGTGCTGTGCTGTGCTGTGCTGTGTTGTGCTGTGTTGTTGTGTTGTGTTGTGTTGTGTTGTGTTGTGATGTGTGGTTGTGTGGTGTGCTGTGCTGTGTTGTGTTTTGCTGTGCTGTGCTGTGCTGTGCTGTGTTGTGTTGTGTTGTGTTGTGTTGTGTTGTGTTGTGTTGTGTTGTGTTGTGTTTTGCTGTGCTGTGCTGTGCTGTGCTGTGTTGTGTTGTGTTGTGTTGTGTTGTGTTGTGTTGTGTTGTGTTGTGTTGTGTTGTGCTGTGTTGTGCTGTGTTGTGCTGTGTTGTGTTGAGTGCGTGACTTCACCTGTCTGTCCTGCTGACATAATTTTCAGTTGATGCTGAAGCCGCAGTAGCTTTGTTTTCATGTTGCTTGTATGTACCTACCTTTCTCAAGAATAGGATGTCTCAAGAATTTCTTTTTTTTCTTCAAACTTTTCTTCAGATTTTGGCACAAACATCCACTCAGACTCACAGATGAAGTGATTAGATTTTGGTGGTTGAAGGTCAAAGGTTAAGGTCCTTGTGAACTTGTCCCTGTCCCCGTCTCATTCTTGTGAACACATTATCTGAAGAACACGTTGAGGGAATTTCTTCAAATGTCACGAACGTCCACTGTTTTAACAGTGAACTATTTTGAATTCGGTGGTCAGAGGTTATGGTCACCGTGACCTTGCATCCTTCTCATTATGGTGAACGCAATATCTGAAGAAGGCCTGAGGGAGTTTCCTCAAAATCTGGCGACAAGGCTGGAAATGCACAGATTGGTGTTTAAAAAAATCACCAGAATGCAAATGTTACTGTTAGATGCTCAAACTTTTGTGGACGAGGACTCCCCAACCCCCCATTTCATATGTGCGTCCCCCAGTGTTGAAAGGAAACCTACACTCTTGCTTTGATGAGAAGATTGACACTCAACATGTGCAGTTAATATGACGCTACAGACAGTTATGTGTTGTACTGTCTTGACCTTGAGCAGTGACTTCCTGCAGAATCTGCTGGTTGCCTGGCAACATTGTATTTACCACAAAACTCCAGTTAAATGTCTTTCGTTTGTAGCTCCATTAAATTATAATAGTAGCATTTTTGATGTCATGGTTTCAGATAAGAGTAGCCTGACATCCTGTTTATTTTCAGGAAAAGCACTCCAGTTGTTTACACAGCTGCAGCGTCTGACCTCCGCAGTGACTCCATCTGTATCTTTCCATGATATGGTCATTTTTGTTTGTTACAGAAAGATTTCGCATCAGCCCAAAATGCTCGTCCATCAACAATGCAACCAAGCTTTATGCACCGCACTGATGGTTTGACTCTATACAGGGTGAAGTTGTAAAAGAGAATTTTTAATGTGTTTTCTTTGTCAAAGAAAGGTTAGATAAGAAAAAAACAACAAAGTCTCCCAAAGAAGACTGTTTTGAAAAAGTAAGGGCTTTTTATTTGGCCGAGGTCATCAGTCAGTCCTGAATCTTTTATAGCACAGCTGAGTGACCTACTGCTCTCACACACACTCAAACACACACACACTATAGATAGATTGTCAGAAACAGTAAATCAAAAGTACACACACTCTTGCCCACACACTGACCAAGACGGGCAGTCAGTAAAAATGAAAACACACACACACACACACACAGTTGCCTGCTGTTACATTCACACACATGGAGTCAGTGGCTGGATGGGCAATGAGAGTTCACCACACACACACACACACATACAGTATGCACCCAGAGTGAATAGTGCTGGTTTGAAGGGCAGAGGGGCAGAGTTGAGAGGTGATCAGTGTCCAGGTGTGCCTCTCCAATTATCTGCTGCTGCCGCTCAAAAGTGCAGACACACACACACACACACACACACACAAAAAACCACCCTTCTGCCTCGAATTCCCCTCTCATCTCTCCCCACCACACAATTAAAGCACCTTCCTGCTCCGACACCTGGTCTCCCACTGTAGAGAAGAGAGGGATGTCGGTTCAGGAGGAGAGATAAATTTGATATCCTGTTTGTATTCTCTCTCTCTCTCTCTCTCTCTCTCTCTCTCTCTCTCTCTCTCAGGCTGTGTCTTTTATTTCGTCTTTATTTGAAGTGAGATGGCAACCTATGAGAACCGAACCGCGTGGTCCTATTTGGCATGCCAGCGACTGCTATTTGACTTTGAAAATATGAAATCCGAAATCCGTGAGAAACAGGGGGATATGGCGATGGAGGAGGAGGTGGAGGTGGAGGTGGAGGAGGAGGAGGTTGGGGAGGAGCAGAGGGAAAAGACGAGATTGAGGAAGAAGGGTGTGAACACGCTGATGGGTTTGTGTGAAGAGGAGAAAGAGGAAAGGTGATAGAAACAATGTGGAGGAGGCAGGAGAGAGAGGTGGAGGTGAACGGGGGAGAAAAAATTGTTAAACAAACAGAGAAAGTAATAACAGCAGCTGAACGTGAGAACATTGTGGGGGATGAAAAGAAACAGGGGAATGGGAGCAGATCAAAGCAGAGAAGGGCGCAGAGTGAAATGGTGAGATGAAACAGGAAGCTGAGAAAAGACTTTAGAGTTAACAAAACAGGCAAGGAAGCATCCGGGGGAGGCAGCAAGGAGAGAGGCCGCTTTCCATCCGCGGGGGTTAAAGGGCAAAATAGCCCGAGCTGAGGTAACGTGAGGCTTCCTTCTTCCAGCCTTGACTTTTTTAAGTTGCATTACTTAAGGGCTGTGGGTAAGTTTCTCCATCACTTTCACTTTTAGGGACTATTTGTTCTATTTGACTACTGTTCATGAATTGTGCATAGATTTTGGCAAGATGGGGTATTTTTGTTCAATCTTGGAATTTCTAGCTCAGCTCTGATCAAACAAAATTGCTATATGCATAAAAGTGCAGAAAAAAACATCACATACAGTGAGGAAGTGAACACCAGACAACAACATGTAAATCCAGCACACTCCTGCAAAAAATGGCCATTGAAACCCATTTAAACTACAATTTTTGTTCCCAGAGCCATCAAAGCATAAAAACATCTATTATGTTATTTCTGGGTGTCACTGTCTTGGAATCTGTTTCATTTTAACCATATGCGGCATATGGAGAAAGTACACGCTATTTCCACTTGGTACACTGTTACAATCAATGTTGCAGCAAGTCATTGACATATCCCAGACTGTGATAATCAACATAAAATATTACTCTGCAATCCAAACCATCCTTGATCTTAAAGGGAAGGTGCACCATATTATGTAGTTCCTAATTTTAACTTAAAGGGCAGCATACTATATATGAATTACCGTTAGTGATATTAACTTATTTGTCTAAATAAATCAGAGAATAGAATAAGGTTGTATACAAAATAAAATAAATCTTCACAAAAATAAATCTCAAAACAGCACACACAGGCCTGAGGAGCGCTTACTTACTGAGCCCTTTCACTCTTCTATTTATGATGGTAGGTTATCAGTTTATGGATGACAATTTTAGTCAAAAGTGCTGCCTCACACCAGCTGAGTGTGATTCTCCTGTGACACAGTGAGTCTTTTTCTTCACCTGAGAGGGTTTGGTATTTTGGTGACTTTCCACAGTGGAAGAAAACACAAAATGCGGAGAAAGACAGCAGCAATCAGGCAGTTAACTGCAGCTTTTTTTGTCAGAATATCTGTCTTTCATTCATGATTTACCAAACCAGCAGAAACACATAAAGTGTGCACACTCAAAAAAAAATAAGATGAATGAATGAATGAATGAGCCCAGAGGGAAATGCTGTTCTGTTGCTGCTCAACAAATCTGTTCTTTGTCTCTGAGAATTAAATCATCTTCTTATTTGAAGATTACTAAAATTCTGATCTGTTTCTTCTAAAACCCCTTTAGGAGAAATAAAGAAAAAATGAATAAATCAGCAGGAGTTGTTTTGCTGTGCTCATAGGGTTCTCAGAGGTTTTTCAACACTGATAAAATACAGAGTTGAGATTTGAATTTGACCGCTGAGACAAAATTCTGAAATTGTGCATGCTAACTTTTAAGTTTTCTTTCGGATCTGACTGTTTTCTCAAGAGCTGATTATTTCTCACAAATAAAGATAACTGCAGTGAGAGAGATAAAAACAAGTTAATATTAAAATCTTAAATCAGGATCAGGCTGAAACAAAGGCGGGCTCTTTCTGAGGAGATGAGTTTAAGAAGTATGAAAAAATGGTCAAAATTGCATTTGTTCCCTAATTTAAAAAAGATAATAATAATTTTCAGAATCCGCTTATTATTTGCAATTTGTGAAACATTTCTTACCAAGCTGCTCACAGCAAACATAGACTGTATATAAAGATGGATGATGTTTCTTCAATGTGAAATTTGGATGTAGCTGGAAGTATGGCTGAGCTCAGTTTGCATGTAACGTGGGAAAAAAAAGAAGGCAAAATCTAAACAAAAGTGTAATAAATATCATCTGGATTTCCACAAGACACTTACACAAGTGTAATGATGCCTCATTGCAGTGGCATTGTCAAACTGTAGCTGCACAACAGATCTACAAGTTATCTCTGCAATATGCTGTTGCAAATTAATAAACCAAACTTTTGTGCTATTGTGGTCTATTATGATTCATCATTCACAGTTCCTCAGTTTATGCGGTGCAAATTAGCAGTGTTGCAGACAGTGGGACACATTTCACACAGTTGAAACGTCTGTCTCCTTTTCACATCACTGAAAGCTGTCAATCCTCCTCGTTTCCTCCACCAAACACACCAGCTTACACTTTCTTTGTGTTTATAAAGACACACCTTTGGCTGCCATGAACACGATGTTGCGGAGCAGAAACAGGAAGCACATCATCAGCTCTGCACAGAACATTCAGGCTGCTGTAGATTTGCATGTTGCAGCAAACTTTGAAGAATTTTATGGCTTCCACGAAATTTGATTTGCCTGCTTTTATGGGTTTACATGGTCAGGCACCCCAATATCTCTCTGATACGCTTGTATCTTTGAGCAGCACTCAACGAATATCGGTTTGATTTTAGCTTTTACGCTCCAAGCCGCCCAAACGTGTTACCTGATGATAGTCTGGTTCCACTATTTTACAGAGAATCTTATTTTATTCAGTTTTTAGTTCTTGTTTCAATCCATATGTATCATTCTCATTTAATGGTCTGCTTTATTATTAGTATTATTATTTAATTGATTTTTTCTATTTTTCAAATTGATTCCTCTTTTTTTGAATTTTTAATTTTTTTATTGTTAGTTTTAATGAATTTGATTCACTTTTCACTTCTGTCTGGCCGTGTTCTCAGCTGATGCTGCCCGGCGTCATATACAGCCGTGAACAGTGGCTTTTGGTTTTGGGATGTTACGCCAAAATCCCTGGAAAGCGACAGGACGACTTTGGAATGAAAATAAGATTTTTTTAAATTTTTTTTTGCATTGCTTAGCTTAGTGATTCCTGTTGCTGCTTCAAACTGGGAACAGATTTACAACTACTGTAGGTAATACCCAGAATCCTCATACAAAGTATGAAAGTACCTCATACAACCCCACTTCAAAAGATCTGAACTATTAACTGGTGAAAGAAAAAGCAACCGGTGAATTCATCTGTGTCCCAGTAGATGGTTAAAGTACCTACCTGCTAACAATTAGCATATAAAGTGTTATGCTTCACGTTCTCCCTTTCCCTCTCTCTCTGTCTGTTCCTCATAAATGCACAGGTGGGGGAGGGAGGGAGGGAGACGGGCCCCCCGGATGTGCGTAACATCATTAACGATGGAACCGTCGTCTCAGGTAAGTGAAGTGGTCCATCTCTGTCGGCTTAGCTTCTCACCTGCCCCCTCCCCACCCCCAACTCCCACTGCTATATACACACACACACACACACACACACACACACACACACACATGCAGCAGAGCACAGGCACATTCATACATAAACAGCGAGACCCTCATTTGAAAATGAAGCGCAGGAAGTAGGATTAATGAAAGCAGACCATGTGAATGGACAGATGCTGTACTGCCTCAATCTCCAGTTGGTGTTTTGTTCATTTCTGCTGCAGACATCTAACTGCACTTCAGCTGTAAATCGTACATTACACACATCGTTTATCGTTCATAGTGCTAAAAATGTTTTTTTTTTCTATATTTTCGCAGACATCTGTTGAAAGTTTCATTGTCAGCTCTTCGTAAGCTGCAGTTATTTTAAAATGTACATCTATACTGTAAACTGAAAAAGAGAATTTGAAGTGGTGGTGGCTGACGTTGCTATAGCTCTCACAAACTTTGATATTGCCTTGTATATGCTTAATTTTTGCACCAGCATTTATTTTTTGGCATTGTTTTCTTTCTACATTCTTTATTAGATGTCTTTTTTTTCATCCATGTGTCTGCAGTGTTATGTGTATAATCTTTGTCATTTCCATACTCTCAGACTTTTGATTTCCCCTCTACCAGGTGTTAAATATGGGTTAACTGGTCATTGGAAATGCAAACTGTTTCGGATCAGTAGTCAACACCCGCGGGTTCATTTCAAACTGAATACGTTTCCTGTACATGCAAGCTACTGTAGTATTCTTGTTATTATTGAATTTTGGAGTATCACATTTATGTCTTTACCGTCAGAAATATGTAGTGATCACCTCACTAAACACACTTCAAGACTTAATACAGTAAGAAATCGATCAATACCAACATTCAGTGCAAACGTATAGTGTGTCAGCAAGGCGGATTATGAGGAGGTGGAGGTTCAGGTGTAGGATAACAGGCTGTTATCATGCACTGTTTGTCAACTGCAAAGTGACAGTAAGTGACGACTTGGGATGAGAACGTGTTGGTTGTTTTCCGGATCAGTGAAAATTCAGCCTACTTGGGCTGCTGCCCAGGCAGGAAATACAGCTTATGACTTTGTGCAACATGCAAGCTACATACAGATGTGGAGGATGTGCTTTTAATTGTATTATCAGCCTGATCAACTCATGCTGGCGCCACCTATCGTGTTTACATTGGGCCCACTCCCAGAAAAGCCCACCCTCAGATTTATGGATGCCGCCAGGTCTGAATTCAGCCTGAGGATTGTGTTTTTTTTACAGTCTGATAGAGATGGCTGTAACTAAATGATCTCTTCACAGGAACCTTTCATAAAAAATGAAAAAAAAAACTTAAATACATATTTGTCTTAGAATAATTTTCATCATTAATCAGAAATGGACTATTATGAAATGCCAGGATCATTAATCTATTCTTTGAAATAGATTTCAGCGAGTATCTGTCTGTGTGTCCTGCAGCAGACACACAGAAAGAGTTATATGTCATAAATTCTTAATGCGTAAGGAGAAACCAGACAGTCACAACACACACATACACACACCACAGAGCTCTGTAGGTCTTTACTTAATGAGCTTCATGCAGTTCTCCCCTACTGCGCTGAATAGGGGGAGAAAGATGGACGCATTAGAGAGGAGATGAGGGAGGAGGAGAGCATAAAAGAGAGGAAGGGAGAGGGGGAGACAGAGGTGTGATGAGGAAAATGGAAGGAGAAGAGATGAGGGAGACAAGTGGGGAGGAGAGGGGGAACGTGATGTCTGAAGTGTCTGGATGAGTTATCGCTATATTTATGTTTGTTGGTCTTTATGTTGTGTTATTGTGAGTGGTTAAAAGGATTTTTTCTTCTTCTCTGTGGAACTTCTCGAGAACGCCATGTACTAGAGTCGTTGTTGGGGAAAGAAAGGCAATCTCACAATCGGCTTCACAGACTGGCGAAAAGGGTGAAATTGAGGCATAATTGCAACACAACACCATTGAATCCTGAGTCAGTTCAGATATTAAACAAATTGAAAGGGCAAGTGTGGTAGTCATTATTTTACGGATATATGTGTAAATGCAGCGACAATCGTAGCTTCATATTAAGCTTTCAAGAAATCCTTCAACCCAAACACCACATAGGTCCCAACTTCTATTTCGACTCACCGGAGGATTTACTAGATTAGCATCCTGCTTAGGTTTGGGAACCAAACAAGTTGGATTTAGCAAAATAACCATGGTTTGATTATGAATAAAATAAAAATAAAGCCAATGCTTAAGTGTAAAAAACTGCACTTCCTTGAATGACGCTGGCTTGAGAATCCCCACAAACCACAGACTTTGCCCCAAGACTTTCCCGCAGGAGACCAGTGTTCAGATTCAGGATGTAACATCACTTGTAGGGCGTTAATTGATATGAACCATTGTGTTTGCATTTTCATACAATATCATATGAACATTTTTGCCTGTTCTCACTCTGAATTTGTCAAATACATCCGCTCTGTCAGTGCTTTCAGCATACAAGTGTTACGCCAAAAGCCACCTTCAAATGACAACGTGCTCAGAAGGAACCAGTGGTGTAGTTATTATACATCTGAGGACAGCTGGATGGCACCACACGTGTCCACATGCAATGCACACGGGCGGTGTCACTTGAGAGCACAGCTAGATGGAACTGGTAACGTGCACATGAAACACTGAAAGACAGCTGTATGTAATAACGCTGCAACTGTGCTTACAGGATGGTCGGGAGGGGAGCTGGATGGGTCCCACAAGCAACTAACTTTAGTGCATCAGTCCGGAGTTTGCTTCCCAGTTATAACGACCAAGGCCACTAGAGGTCGCCACCAAACAATACATGTAATAAGCTGCTTGTACAAACAAGCTGTGGGGTCATTTTGATGGGTGATGATGGTGTTTAAGCTTTTGACACAATACATTATAACATTTTTTAGGGTTTTTATGAGCTGAACAATCATGGTTGGCATTCCCCTTTAAACAGAACAGACAGTGGAAGTGACAGAAGCCAAACAAAATGACTGCAGCTCTCTTTTAATGTCTAAGCCTGGTGACACCCAAGTATTTTAGCTATAAAACATTTTAACTCAAGTTTATGTGTGATTCCCCAAGAGTTTATCGCTGTAGTCTTTAAGTAACTTGATGTTAAGCTCTGACACTTTGTTTTACAGTTAAAAAAGCTAGAAGTCTTTCCATCAATTACCAAACCCGCCTCTATGACAGCGTTACTACAACACTTTATTCTTCAACACAACATATGTTATGTCTTTCCTTTAACATATGTTGAACTTCCATTCGTCTCAGCTCAAGTCTGTTGGCAGTGATTCTTTGTTTTTAAATGCAACATACGTGTAGCAGAAATAGCTCACGTTAAGGTGGCTGATGCATGTCAGATAATTCTAAATTAAATAATGTTGTATAACATTAGATGCATATGTATGTATTTAGTACATCAGGGGGAAAAAAAGAAAAAAGTAATGTTTGCACACTTACTCCATCCAACACAAGTTAAAAGATGCCGAAATTCTGATCCTAATTGGATCCTTATCAGGTTAAAATGTATAGTACAATGTTTCTAGAACAAAAAGGTGACTTAAGTGCCATTAATGTATTGGTGGAAAGCATGATCCTCCTGAGAAAAATATTGACTTGATACATTAAGGTGGTGATATCATTTCAAATTTAATATGTCATACCTCAGGTAAAGAACAAATTGCTCAAACCTATGATAAGTATAGAGGAAAAAAGAGGAAAAACACTGTGCTTGGAAGTGGGGTGATTTAAAAGCCATGGTTGCAATCATTTTATTTAATGTTTTCTTGAAGATCATGGTTTTTTTTTTCATTAGCCTAGAATAATACAGCTAGTTAATCATCTTGTTATGATGAGACAAATATTTTGTTTTGCAAGAAGACAAAAGTCGTGAGCGCACAATCTTTTTTTTCCAAGATAATTATCTCATTACCAGAAGGAAGCAACTTGTTATTTTGAAAATAACTACAAAGTCTACTTGAGATGTTAAGGTAAAGTAAATCTAATAAAGGATTGAAAGAACTGGGGTTGTTTCCAGCTTCTGTGATTGACTAAATTGATGAATAAACATACATGGATGACTTTTTGATGTTTTTTTCTTGTTTAAATGCAAAAATAGAAATAAAAACAGCACTGATTAATGAATTATTACAGAGACCCAAAGTGTTCAGGATTAGATATTGATATTTTTATTTTTATTATTGTTATTACCTGCAATCAACCTGCAATAAAAAGGCAGCCTACATAAAATAATAATTACTGAACTGAAGTAATTTAATGACTATAAAACAATATATCATTTCACAATCTCCTTGTTACATTAATGTTGTGTAAATACTTATTAGTCATATTATTATGAATTTCTAGATTTCCTAATATTGAAAATGTTTGGTATCCATAAGTAAACAGAGAAAAATCTGTATATTTAAAGAATAATAATTAAGATTATTGTTATTATAATTGTTAGATATGTAATGTCCCATTTTAATGACACCAGTGTGCTCATTCAAACATTAATTGTAAAGAATACCTGATCTGCTTGTTAATCTTTGTGATGCAGCCTTAATTCTTTACAAAAAAATGGCAAACCCACCTCAGTGTGTGTTTTCTTGTTGCTGTGATTTTTCTCCCGCAGACTCGAGTGTGTTGCAGCTGACTGTTGTGTGACGCTTTCTGCCTCTTTCCATTCAGCTTCCCTCTGCTGAATGCTGCAGTTGGTGTGAAAAGCACGTTGGTGCACCGTGGCAGCCTTGACATGCTCAAACACATGTGGTTAGCGTGTGTCACTACCTTTGTCTCAGTTTTTTTTCTCCTTCCCTATGTTTTCTCTCTCTCCCTTCGGCTCTGCATGCACCAACACACACACACACACACACACACACACGCACACATATCTATGACCCCCCTGTCCCATGTTCTCTGTGCTGGTCCTGGCTCCAGCTCCAATTACCTGGTGGCTACGGCAGCAGGGCCCTAAATGGGTTGTAGCACCGAACAGGCATGTCTGCAACGGATCGCCCAGTGGGAGGGAGGGAGGAGGAAGGGGGAGGGGGGGGGGGGGGGGGATGAGAAAGATCGCTGGGCTAGAGAGAAGTTGAAGAGTGAAAAGAAAGGGGATGAAAAACAGGAGGGTTACATTTAGAATAATAAGAGAACAGATAGGAAAGAAATGTGAGACAGGAGAAGAGGATGAGAGAGAGACAGAGAGAAAAAAATATGAGAAAAAGAGAATGCTGGGCTAGAGAGAAGGTGAAATGTGAAAAGCAAAGGGAAGACATGATGATGGTTAGATGAAGGCTGAGTCTTCACACACCTCCTGCTCCTGTCCTGCTCTCTTCTGGGGGATGAAACACAGGAAGGTCAAGAAATATAGGAGAACATATAGAGAGAAATGCAAGACAGCAAAAGAGGACAAGAGAGGCAAAGAGAGAGAAGAGAAATAAGTAAATGCTGAGCTAGAGAGAAGTGGAAGATAAGGATAAAAACAAAATAGGAAGGTTACACAGAGAAATATAGGAGAACATATAGAAGAGAAATGCTAAGCAGGTGAAGAGGACAAGAGAGAAGGAGAGAGATAAAAAAAAAGAAGAAGTGAACGCTGGGCTGGAGAGAAATTGAGAAGTGGGAAAAAGGGATGAAAAATGGGAACGTTAAATTAAGAAATACATGAGAACATATAGGACTGAAATGCAAGACAGGAGAAAAGGAGGAGGATAGAAAGAAAAAGAGAGACAAGAGAATGAACACTGGGCTCGAGAGAAGTTGAAGAGTGAAAAGCAAGAAGATGAAAAACAGGAAGGTTACATTGAGAAATATAGGAGAACATATAGGAGAGAAATGCAAAGCAGGAGAAGAGGGCGAGAGAGTGGAGAAAGAAGTGAACACTGGCCTAGAGAGAAGTCGAAAAGTGAAAAGCAAAACAGTAAGGTTAGACTAATATGGGAGAATATATAGGCGAGAAATACAGGAGAAGGGGGGGGGGGTGCTAGAAAAGATTGAGAAGCAGGGCAGAGGAAGAGGAGAAGAAGACAGGAATTCAACAAAGAAATCATGAGATAATAATACAAGACAGAATGACGAGGCAAATTTGTCTTTGTTGTTTTAGGTTTACTTAATATCTGATACTACTATCATGCATGTGAGGCAGTCTGAATATGTGTATGTTCACATACTGATGATGTGTGAACCTCTTTCTCTCAAGTGTCCATTATCTTTGCATCGTTCCTTATTTTTTCTACCATCCCACAGTACCATATTATTAATCTCTCTGTATTTTCTGTCACGTCGTTACCGTTCTGCATGTTTTCCTGCCATCTTTCCCTCTAATACCTCTTTTCTCGTCTCGTCCCTCTTGTCTCTTTTCAGCTTGCGAGGAGGGAAAGGATAAGAGGAGGAGGAGGAGGAGGAGGAGGAGACAGAGGAGAAGGAAAGCAAGCAGAATAAAGGCCACGAGTGGGTGAGAATGAAAAGGAGCTGTCATTTCCTACACAGCTTAAGGAAATGATCTTACTGAGCCTAATGCAAGATACAATTTGTGTGATTTATACTACATAGAAGTAAAATAAAATTTGTGTTATTGGTCTATTTTTGTATCTAACAAAAACAAAAAATGCAACATCAAAGGAGCAGCATCATGAAAACCTGCTGGATGCATTCAACAGTCTTAATATAACATGAAGTCAAAATGGCGTCTAGCTTTATGTTTTTAAAATGCAGTTTTTTTTGCAGGGATTGGCAGTTCGGAGCAGAGCAGCTGTCCCGTCTTAACGGAATTTCTGTTGGTTTGGTTGAGAATTTAAGCATCAAGAATTTAATTAGTTTTGGCATCGCAAAACAGCAGCATTTCATCTTACAAAAGGAAGTTATTTGAAAGGTAAATAAGTCTGTTTTTTTATTACACCGTTAAAGAAAATTAGCTTTATATCTCAACATTAAGCCAGTGGAGCATCACTTTATCTCAACCATCCAACTTAGCATTAATGAGCAGTATATTATAGAAAATAGCTCATTTATAATCATAGGTGCCATTTATTTTTTGAAATGGCTTGAAATTTGCTAAATAATATATTTTTTTAACAGTTTGCTCTAATATTTGCACAATAATAACACATGTAAAAAACAAAAACAAATGTGTATTGTCGAGAAAAAAAGTAACTATAAGTACTGTAAGTTGTAAAAATACTCTTTAAAAAAACAAAGAAAAAAGAAACTACTTGTTTTAACTCGTTTTAAAATTTTGGTGTGGAGGCTGGCTTAAATTTTTAATTTGACTGAATTTGAGAAGACAAGTTGAATCATTAAACTTGTCCTGTCAAATTCTGTCAGCTTAAACTTTTACGGCAGCCTGGACACTAACTTTTTAAAGTTAAAATAAAAAGCTTCTTTTCGTTTAACATAAAGTTTTTTGCTCAACCTGTTTATACACATGTACAAATATTCACAAGCTGCTTTTAAATCCTCTCATGGCCTTCATTAATGGATAGAATTTGCTCATTTGAAAAATAATGCATCTATAAATAAATACATCTGTGCAATTAATATGGGAGGTAAAAGTTATAGTAAAAACATATTTTTCATATCAGCATAATAATATTGTCAATCATTTGTTGTCTGTTAGATGCTTCTTAAAACAAACTTAAGTTCTTGACATATATTCTTATTTCTCATTATAACTACATTAAAGTGTTATATAAACAAATGGTGTACAGGTTTAACTTCAACACTGAAACGCATATACAATCCTCCTACGTATCTGCCACCAGACAAATACTCAATTTCCTGTTTTCTGGTGAATTTTTATGCACAAATGTCTGAAATAGTGAGTGAGACATGTCCCATACAAATCTACAGCTATGGTTATAAACCATTTATTAAACAATATATATTGCTTATAAATGTATGACAGCCATAAATTGCAATCAAAACTTCTCCCATCTGGGCACAGATTCTTCAGTTTGTGTGCAGCGAACATCACGACAAACATGCTATATCAGAATTAAAATTCCATTATGTAATTTTCTCAGTTACAGATCATTTCACAGTTAAACTAAGTTCAAATCTTTTTTCCAAAGTGTCATCCCTCCATACAAATCACACCACTGGTGCATAAAATATGTGAAAATAATCAGTTTTCCGACCCACGCTGAATGGTTATCAACAACCCAGCATTCACAGCAGGTTAAAAGATTCAGGAACTCATTATTCACTTTTAAGTGAAGCGTCTCTGTGAGGACTTTGTATTTAACACTGACAATCAGTATTTTACTTCGACCTGCCCGAGGCTTGTTAAATGTTGTGGTGATTCGTTTTGTGTTTTATTGTTTTTATCCCTCAGATTGTGTTTTTATGTTAAATCCTGCTTCCAACCAAATCCCCTTTACATGGGCAATAAAGTGGAGAATTTAGTGTGTGTGTGTGTGTGTGTGTGTGTGTGTGTGTGTGTGTGTGTGTGTGTGTGTGTGTGTGTGTGTGTGTGTGCACGCAGATAGTTAATTTTCGACCTGCATGCACTGCACACTGAACAATAGTTAGAGAAACATTAGACCTTTGGTAATATTAAAGAAAACACAACAGTGAGAGCCAGTGTGTTGGTGAAGATCAGGGTGTGATAAATGACTAATAATGATAATATGTTTGTGTTTTTGCAGCCACTGATAGATTCTTCTCTGCACACACAAACACATGAAGCAGAGTAATTCACCATGCATTATATATTAAAGAGGACAGTGTGTGTCATTTATTGGCAGCACTCAACTCATTTTAAAGATGGACAGTTGCAGATGAGCCAGATGGTGGAGAGGAATCAGAAACACCTGAGTCTCTCTGAGAAGTGTCAAACACATAACAGGCCTCTGACAGTGTGAAGGATTTAGTGGCATCTAGCGGTAAGCTTGCAGAACTGAAAGTACTCCCGTGTGCCAAGCATGTACTGTATGTAGGGGCGTAGCACCAAACTTTGAGGCCCTGTGCATATGTGTCTGTGGGCACTCCTGTCCTTCCGCGTGGTCCATGTCTCTTTCACACAGATTTTGAATTTGAAGAAATCAAGCCATTACAAAAATGCACATTGGTTATGAGAAGTGTCTGGATGCAACTCAAGGAGACTAAACCAGGTTTTAAAGGGTTAAAGCTGCTTTCATCAGTATTTCACATTGGCAGTGAATTAAATAAATACTTGTATGAGAAAGAGGCGTATCATAGTTATAAATCTGATGAGAATTATCACCCGACTCTGCAGTCCCAGTAAGCTCCATGAGGCATTTTAGCATCTTTCAGCTTATTGTTTTGGTTTTTCAGCCCACGGCCTCAATGTTTTTTGTCCACTCTCACCGTTCTCTCAGTGTCTCATTCAGCAAAAAAAGCTCTAGGAACCCACCATATACACTTTTTACCCAGTTCCAAAAAGTAGACAGACAAACTTAGCGACTACTTGGTGAGCACACTGGAGCATTTAACAGCTATAGAGGAAGATATTTCCCTCCGGAGTTGGTGGAGAGACAAATGCAGCTAAAAGAAGAGTGAATATTTGATTTACATTCATCAGGTGGCTGGGAACACAACTCCAAACGAATGCTAATATTTTTCCATATCTGCTGGGCGCGTAAATAAGCAATTGTTTGCTAACAAGTTTGCCTTATGAATTTAAAAGGTAATAAAATGTCAGTGTTGTGTTAACAGCTTGTTTCTGCTGCCCCCAAGTGGCCAAACAAGTCAGCTTACAGCAGGTGAAAAAGCATCTCAACCTGTGCTCATCCCTCGACGTTTTAAGCCCCGAGATCTGTAAAACATGAAGTCACATGACAGCTAAGTCATTCATTGGACAGTGATGGTGACCTCCATGCTGCGCCATCAGCGGTGCACACACCTGCAGGAGAAAACTTGCCCTTGTAAGCATTACTTATCGTCTTCTGTGGTCTCCATCGTACCGCCATCCTGTTTTCGACTCAGTTAATGTTCCTCTTTCTTCTCTCTGCCTTCTCACCAACCGCTGATCCAGGATGAGTGTGTGTTTTTCCACGTCTCCATATTTTCAGCATGAATCTCTTGTGTTCTTCTTTAACACAAGTGGGCGGGTGTCTGTCTGTATGTGTGTGTGTGTGTGTGTGTGTGTGTGTGTGTGTGTGTGTGTGTGTGTGTGTGTGTGTGTGTGTGTGTGTGTGTGTGTGTATGGGTAAGTGACTGTTTGGGTGTGTGTCCAACACCAGTCCCACATTCTACATCACCATTCATCTCAATTTAACAGTGCTCAACGTGTGACTCGCTGCTCTGCCCGTGTGTGTGTGTGTGTGTGTGTGTGTGTGTGTGTGTGTGGCCATCAGAGGCTGTAGATGTATAAATCATTGGTCGAGATTACGGCTGTTTTATTATTCATGATGCGGGCCTTTTATTGCCAGCGATATTTATCTCTTCACTATCTCCCATGACCTGCAAGAGAAAGAGGGAGGAGGAGAAAGAGAAAGAGGGAGGAGGGAAAAGTCAGTGTGTTGCTGTGTTTGGAGGGGGTGGGAGGCTTTAGCTGAGCTGTACATAAATAAATTTGTTAAGTGGGCGGGTGTGGTTGAGTGCTTGTGTGTGAGCATGTGTGTTTTTTGTGAGTGTTACCTTCGATTCTCCCACCATGAGGCCCAGAAACCACACGCAGCAGTCCTGCACAACACATTTCGCTTTTCCCTCTCTTTAGTTTTTTTTTTCCTTTTCACACATGTATCGCTCCTTTCTGTCCATAATGTAGTATTGTTTTATTTCTGACCCTCCCTTATCTCTCTATCATTGCAAAAGTTAAGATTTTGGATCAATTCATATCTATTCATTTTACAGGTTTCAAAACATCTTGCCAAAGAACTGCAGTTAAAAATTAGCCTGATGGCTAACACTGGCACATTTACAGAAATGTTGATTAATGTGTGTTGTCCTTATAAATAGCATAAATTCAAATAAAATTAAAGTACAGAGTGAATATAATCTGTTTGCCAAGATGTAACTGAAATTGTGCTGCTGTGATACAATCACGCATTACAGTTCCTAGCCTACAGTTTGTTTGGTTTTTTCTTATATTATTTCTATTTACAAGCGAACAATAATAATACAAAACACAAATCACAAACTGATGACATAACAATATAATCTCACACAAAAAAAATATAGCTTAAAGTAAATAAAATGAAAAAGACAAAAGTTCACAGGATCACTACAGTAATTCTAATAATATGTTTATTTAAATCTTTTTTAAAATGTGGAGAATAATTATGGTTCTACATGGTCCAACTATTCACTCACGGAAATTTTCTCCCATTTCATGCTGTGTTGTGCTATTTTACAATGATTTGTAGCAATCGTTTTCATAGGATGGGAGTTAATTTAAAAAGCTCTTTTTTTCCCCTTTTTTTTCAGGAAAACCCTCATATAAAGATTGATGGTAATGTATGATCAACTAACTAGTAAAATAATAAATCATGGATATTTATCTAATATTGTCACCCTAGCTAGCAGCCTAGCTCAGATCTGTCCCAATCAGCATATTTGTTTTTGATATGTATTGAAATTCTTCCCATTAGAATTAGAAATAATTCATGTGTAACTGATTTAAAAACCAAATGGGATACACACTTAAATAACATTATATGTAGATGATGTAATCTTTTTTCTGCAACCAGAAACATTTTTACTAGATGCCTGTGCCTACAGTTTTGGTTAAAATTGGATTATGACTGAAATCAAACCTTTGGATATCTATCTATCTTGTGACAAAATCTCCTGGTTTGTTCGATCTTGTTCTTTTTTAGAGACAATAGGGCGCAAAAATTGCAGTAACAACAAAGTCCAACCATAGCCAAGGCAAACTGCAGTAAATGTAGTTACTCCACATCCTATATACGTTTTGCCTAAATATAAGTCACACTATGTCTGAATCGCATTCGCTGCAGGAGCTGATCTGCTTCCATCCTGGCTTGTTTGCCAGCGTGTCTCACTCACAGCTCTTTCATTGAATCTCTGTGCATCAAGTCTATTTTTGCTAGAGAAGTTTGCATCTCTGTAGGGTGAAAATCACTCGTTAATGTTTGCTAATCTCTTGAGTCCCTTGAGTTTTGGAATTATATTTAATGATCACTTTCTGGGTTTCTGACTTTGTCTTTACAGACGTAGCAAAAGCTTCTCAGTCACTGACACAAATGTCAAGGACTCGACCATTTGTAGCAATGAGGGGGTTGTGATGTTGGAAGGAGCCGTGGCAGCAAATAGCATTGGCGTGAGTGTATCAGCTGAGTAATGGTGAGTCAGGTTACACAAAAGAAAAACAAAAACAGCAGATGGTTTGTCATAGCACAGGTGTTACTAATACCATCAATGATGTTTCAGTTGTATTCAAGTGTTCCAGTAAATCATGACAGTGTGACAGTGAGCGAGCATGAACAATACAATATCTAAGTGAACTTTTAAGCCCATGCTCATTCAGAAGTCATCAAATACTGTAGCTTTTGGAATTTCGGCATAGGATCCTTTCGCCAAAAGCTACTTTTCCCATCCATATCATATACCCGGCTGACAATGCAGCCAGATACAACTGTTAGCGGTGTTATTATATGCTGTCGATCGACCGGACAGCACCTGCCATATCCAAGATATGTGAATGGTCAAACAGCACCTGTTGCATCTGGGTGATAACTGGAACGGGCTGAAATGGTTCCAGTAACGGCATCATATAAGGAGCACAAGGGTGCCTGCAGGGTGGGAGGGAGAGGCGGATGATGGATCCAACAAACCCTGGACTTTCATGCAGGACTCTGGTGTTGGCTTCCCCTCTGAATGTGATCTTTTTTTTTTTCACCTTATCATGTGCCTTTTTTACCTAAACCTAACCATCTGTGGCAGCATGTACGTTTGTTGATGTCCTTGCAATGGTCGTCATGTGCTTTTGCTGCCTAAACATAACCAGGTGCGGCGTTATCCCGCCATGTGCTTGTGTTGACATCGTGGTAGCACCTTCCCAGAACAGCAGACACAGATAGATACCTCAAGCGTAATATGTAGACGCATTAGTCTGCTCTAGATCTAACTCAACCACCGGGGGTGCTAATTCTTAAGGTGCTAATTCCTGAGGAATTATGCGAAACTTTCCCAGAACAATAACTTTTCTATCTCCAAACGCAGTGCAGCAGTGTTTTAATTGGCTGACCGAGCACATCGACACAATCAAAGTTGAACAAATATGAGGTCTGACGATGAATCCGCCAGAGCCAGAGATTCCAGGAAAAGTACCCTTGAATTTGTACATCTTTAATGCTTCAGTAAAAGTGAATGGGAGACAGAGTCAATATTCATGTGACAACGGCTTAAAGCGTCATTTCTTTTCTGTTAAAACCAGATAAGGAATTCTATGATTTTTCCTTTTGCATACAAATACAAAATAAAGGCAACACAGCATGCTTGGTACAGTAATTAAAAAAAGCCAGAAGATATCCACAACCACATCGATCATAAATGAACTATTCACTGCTTGTAAAACTCCTAAAATGTCAACAAAACAATATTGGAAAAGTGGCTGCTGAAAAACAAACTCCTGAAAGATGTGCTGCTTCTGAAACACTTTCTGTGAACATGAGGGGTGAAGTGTTTTGCTTACAGGTTGATTCATACACAAATAAATAATGTCAGCTTCCTCTGGGCTCTCTTTAATGTTCTTCTCTTGGGCTATATTTGCTTTTTGATTCATTTTCAAGTGCAGCCAGAATTTAAGTAATTATTAATAAAGATCTAAGACCTACTTTTGCCTCACAGGCTCACGCTTGCATCTTCCTTTGGATATCCAAACTATCACTGCAAAATTCAACTCGCACGGACTCCACTGGGTTTTCACTTCATGTAGCGAGGCCATTTTAACTAAGTGGTCCCCGAGATACTGTTGTCTGTCTCTGTCCCTGACACTTTCTCTCTGTCCATCTCCATCATACACACACAAAGTCGTGTGCAACTAAAGAGGAGCATGTGTCGCAGGTCAGCGTTGCTTTCACCTCACAGGTGGCAGTCACAGCTGTTCACACACCAACTCACATATCTGTGGCTACAGTATGGAGCCCCCTGGTGAAGCACAGAGGCAGTGGGCGAGTTTTCACCCTGTCTCTCTGGTGGACCAGACTTTGTAATACTTGCTCTGACAACAGCTTAACCTGAATTTGACTTTTATTACTTGTAAAATGGTTGCTGTGTTTTCCTTGATGCTTTCATTTTGGATCATGATGAGTTAATACTGCACTTTTCTGCCACTCTCATCCACAAAATGTGGCTGATAAGTGTAATGTATTCAGCACAAAGCCACTGGCAGGATTTTAACAACGCTGCAGACTGACAAGCTCACACCAACCACTGCTAAAAATACAGTAAAGCTAAGCAGTGCAGTGCAATAGTGGATATTGCTGTCAACTCTGTCTCTGTCTCTCTCAATATTACAACACAATGAACTTTAATAAAGACAATATTCCTTTGCTGTTTGCATCTGGACCTCAAATAATGAAAATTATTGATTTGAGACACCTTTAGGTCGATATTACTCAGTGTCATCAGGGAGCACGGACAGAGGAGAGCTCAGATTCAGGTACCATTCTGAGGCTTACAGCACCATCTAGTGACTGATGGTGATAACAGGTTGGAAAACAGACAGTTGCATCAATGGCTTGTTTTCCTCACATGGCTGGCAGGCCCATACATATATTCTATGAATGCATTTAAGTAATGTGCAATGCAATGCATTAGAACATCTTATGTTTACTAACCTATGTGTTTAAGCATGAAAATGTTTTATTTCTTCAATTTATTCTGCCCGGTCCTCATGTGAGTCAGTATACACAAACGAGGTGCCAGTGTGTAACTTTGTCCATGTATTGATGCCTCTGACGTACTACTTCAAACGCATATTACTGCTTGTTCCTGTCTGTCAGTTTGTGTTTGGTCTGGGTAGATTTCAAAACTTTTATCTCTTTGTAACATGTACATGACCTTAAAAATAGAGCCTAGGTTACTTTTCACTTAAGAAAAACAAGGATTTAACAAGTAAAATATAGTTTTTCCTTCCCTCCCATTCCTTAATCCATCCATCTGTCCCTTCCTTTCGCCTCCTTCTTTCACTAATTTGAAGCAAGCAACAAATTTGTTTAGGTGAAAGTGAAATAAAAGTATACATTTTATTTACATGTTGTAATGGAATAAAGGCAAAAGTAATGTGACAAATACTTTGTCACACAATATTACACCACTGCTTGTAGTATGGATTATGATTTATGATTATTGTATGTAACCTTAAAGCAACACAGCACCACAATGGTAAGACATTTTTAAAAAAATAAATAAATACACAATAGAAACCCATGAAATGTTAAGAAAAGTAATATTCTTTATAGTTGTATATAAAAGAAATACAGCTATACACCTTTTGAATTCTACGTTCTTTCTGTCACAAAAGACTGACGAGGCTTAATTGCTTCATAAGCTCATCATAAACGTTCAAACTCAACAGACAAAAAATAAAACTCACCCAAACTATCTTAGTTACTCTTGCTAGTAATCTGGTTAGTAAGCTCACCGGCTGTTTAAAGTCTTATAACTTCTCCCTCCACCACAAGGTGTCACTGTGCAATACATACAATTGAAAGAGGAGTGCCTCCACAGCACATGCCTCTCACCCAAATTGATCACTTCTGGCTCCAAAAAAGATGGACATCATCTATTAGTTTATGAAACAGGAGTTCAAAAACTAATAGGTGATGTCACAGTAGCTACATTAATTATTTACTCAGTCGATCTTCGCCTGACGAAGATCTCTGTTGAATGGAAATGAAGCAGAATTATAAATTACTGGAAGCTTTTCATACAGAGTGCAGATTTCCTGTCTGACTCTTGCCTTAGTTTGATTTTTTGATCCTGCACCTGTAAAAGTTTTTTGGATGTGTGTTCCCTCCACCTTGCTCATGGTAACAACATGGCTAAAGAAACAGAATATCACAGTTCAGCAGCAAGTTGACTCTTCTCACTCACTGTAATTTTGAACGTTGTCCCTGCTGAAGGTCTGGTGACTGAAAGCTTGACTTTATTATAAATACTTGTATTGGATGTATATGCATAGAGTCTTCTATTCTCCATGTTTTATTCCTTGTAGCTTTGTTATATGAGTGTGATGATGGCTTCAAAGTGCATACATGATACAGTTCGATTTTTAAACTCTTTCGAGCCAGCAGGGTCAAATGTTGTCATGGCCCAAACGGTTCACGAGTGATGGTGAGGCTGGAAAAAGATGGGCGGTGAGACTTTGTGTTGGCCTACTGTTAGTGTAGGTGTGTCAGCCGAGTGATACAGAGCTTTTGAGCTCTGATTTTTTTATTGAAGGATGTGGTTTTACAAAAAAAAAGATATTTTATTCAACCTTGTGATACTGTTTACCTGAGTGAATAAAACATGTGGGATGGCACTTACCAGCCTGGCAACAGCTTCACTCATCCTCCCACTCTTTCCTTTAAAGTTGGGCAAGTAACTTTTGACAAAAGCAGAAATAACACATTTTTCAACACACAGCTGCTTTTATTTTGGCACTGGAGTAAAATCTTTCTTTAATTCCATGAATTTTATCTTCACATTTGTGTACTTCTCCAGAGTTCATTGTCTGATAAAAATGATAACACCTTCATTTTCCATTAAGTTAAGCACAACTATTTGGCTCACACCTGTGCTGGAAAAAATACATAAACTGTGTTTATTTGTAATTTGATTAAACACAATTCAATAAGAATATGTATCAATTTTATCGTAAAAAATCGTAAAGTGCTTCCAACTACATTTTGAGACAGGGTCCGTCTGCAAGCAATAGATACAAATTCAGCCTTTTGCATGAAACATTTTTGCGGATATTTCACTTTATGCAAATGTGCAAATAATCTGATAACCAAAACCCGGCAGCAATTTTTTTTTTTTTTTTTTTTTGGTTTTGTTGTTGTTTTTTGTCCCAGGGACAGTTGCCCACTTACCAAATGTAGTCCCACCGTGACATCCGAGCTGAAAAATAAAATCCATAGCTGATGTAACTGCTGACTCATGCTGCACTGTAATGCTTTTGGATTGTTTGGCTTGTCGGGGCCTGCACTGCTGTACACTCACTTTGACTATCTGATTCAGCCATCAGCTGCTCATATTCTCACATAGACGCCGTTTTAACGCCTACCGATGGTTCTTGAAAACTTACAGCCTCATATCACAGGATCTTTATCTGCGGTTTTTATGTCGTAAGAATATACGACTGTGCGTCTTATTTTGATAGTTTTCACAACACCGTAACAGATAAGCAATGGTGGAGAGTCAGTAGGCTTTATTTGTTCAAGTACTTCACTTGGGTGCAATTTAAAGTTACTTGAGTATATCCATTCTCTGCTATCTTACAATATACTGACACAAGTAAGTACAAATCATTACTTTAACAGTGGTACAATTGTATAAAACCAAACATACAAAAGAAAAAAGAAAAAAAAAAAAGTAGACACAAATATGAACACACACTGGGGTTTAAACAGGAAGGAAATCCAGGCACTCTAAAAGTGTGAAAAACGGGATAAAAGTGGAGGAATTATAGTTGTCGTGGCTAAATCATTAAAAACCACTGCAAGTTTTCGTTAGGGCTTTAAAAACATATGCATTATAGATATGGCCCACCTACATAGCTGCAGGAACTAATAGGAAGTCATTACATAACTCAGATAACAAAATGACAGGTAAAACACAATGAATATCAAACCATAATGACAAAACAAAGAGAACATAAAATCAGATACCACAAACCACACACACACACACACACACACACACACACACACACACACACACAGAGAGAGAGAGACAGAAATCACAGAACATGTGAAACCAATGTCCTCATTAAGGCCAGGAAAAAGCATCAGATGATGGATCCAAAAAGCTTCCCTGTGATTAAGTTTCACAGGGTGTACTGAATTAGTGATAAAGTTTTTTATTACACGTTTTTTTAGTTTTATTTTGTTTTATGAAAATGTGATGTGTCTAGATCTGAATTTATAAAAGTGGTATTTGAGGATTATTTCTTTAAATATTTAATATTATGATGAATATAAATTGTAGCGAAAATAATGAGAGAATATTAATATGTATTGATAACTTCTCATTCTTTAAGAAATTGTATATATATATATATATATATATATATATATATATATATATATATATATATATATATATATATACATACATACCTGTCCAACATTCTTAGAAATTTAAACGAGCATTTAAAGAATAAAAAGTCATTCAGACTTTTAACCCTCAAAAATAATGTTTGAAAACCAAAAAATGATATACACACAATTTAAAATTTACATTAATATTGTTCCACATTTTAACCTTTTTAACATTTTAACCCCAACAAACAGGAATGCATTTCCTTTTGATCTCCTATTTAGCTTTTCATACAAAATAATTATACTGACTCTCCTGTACTAAAAAAAAAAAAAAAAAGTTTGAACACATTCTGGGAGTGAATTAATGTATGTATTTGTTTATTTATGCCCTAAACGTTATTTACATTATTTGATTAGTTATTATATTATTAATAGTTCGGGTTAGTTTTTTTATTACACATATATTTAAATTAAGATATTTATCTAGACCATTTTAAAAGTGGTGTACTTTTCTTTACATATTTAATTTTCTGAATATAAATTGCAGCTAAAATAATGCGCTAATTAAATATATAATAATAGAAAGAATCGCTCTTTGAAAAATCTGAATTTTTTGACTATCACTAGTCTACTCGTACTTAAAGGTGGTAATTTTTGTCTTTTTCTTAAAAACATATAAACAGCTCTTCCACTGCTGCAGATAAGCATCGCTCTGAAAGAGCAGCACGCTCAACTGTCGTGTTTTGATGACGCAATCACTGGGACTTTCCGGATACGTCACTCGGGGCTTCCGAGTTATTAAGCTAGCTCTTCCTCTGTGTTCATGTCGTTAGACGCCGAAAACGTCGCCTCGTAGCTCCGGAGTACACACAAAAAGAGACCATGAACACGCCAAAGGCTCCAAACAACGCCGACGGGTTTGAATATTGAGACGTGGTGGTCGGGAGCGACGGTCAGACCGAGAAGGCGGAATGTCAACAACGCGGCCCCTCCTCGGGATGAGACGAGTCACCGAGCTAACGTGCCCGGAGCAGCCGACCAGCAGGCTCCCCGCGTCCGCCGCGAGGCAGCAGCCGGAGGCCCCCACCGTGGACGAGTTCACGGTGCTGGAGGATAAAGAAGACGAGCTGAAATGTGCCAAACCTCGAGTGGAGCAGGTTTTTAAAGTAGCGTTCACCATTATCGGTCTGCTGGACCACACGGGACAGCCGCACGGTAGCAAAACATCACGGCAGATATGGCTGCAGCTCAGAGGAAACAGAGACGACGTGTCAAAGGCAAAGGTGAGCTCCTGTTGTGCTGTTTTAATTTTATATAGATATACCAACACTCCGCCGTCACACAGTTGATTTTTACCAAAGATAAAACAGCCACCACACTGGCTAGCTGTCTGCCTGTTCGTGGCTCACACACAGGTGCATCAGTGTCAGGTGATTGGCACCTGTGTCTGCAATTTTTATCTCACAATTCATATCTAACATGTAAAACGTCAGAGCTGGGAGAGGATGTCGTATTGTGAATAGATATGGCCTGGATATTTCCTGTTTTGTTTGTGTTTTACTGGCCTATAAAGGCTGTGGCACAAAGTTCAGATTAGTTGAGTGGTTTTTACTCAGGCATCACACAGAAAAAAGGGGTCGACAGGTAAACGGGCTGGCCGATTATCAGAGCCGATATATTTAGCATTTTGTCTGCATCAGTGTTTTATTGGTCGCCGATTAAATTAATTAATGAAAAAACACCAGGGAAGGAAGTCTGCAATACATGCAGCGAAAGTGTCAGCACGGGAAGAACGTTTTCTTTGTAAAACCTCAGGGAGCTATTTTTATTTGTTTATTTTTAAAATTAATTTTCACTGAAGTTTATTTTTAAAAAAAAGTTGCAGGGAACTTGCTGTATACGATGCTGAAAGTTTTAGTTCTGATTAAGCATTTGCTAAAGACAAAGGTTTGTGTTGGAGTTTGATTTCAACAGAAATATTTTCATTTTTCTTGTAAATGTTTAAAACAATATTGGTTATTTGTCTCATTAAGTACTAATATTCGGTATCAACCCCTAATTCTTATCAATTTAAATTACTCTTTCAAGGATAAAATATTAGTTAGACTTGTAACCCTGAAAAAAAATCTTCTTTTGAAAATCAAAAATCAGTTGCACATTACATACATTACATACATATTACACATTCATATCCACATTGTTGCACATTTTAAACCCCAACAACAGAAACACTAAAAGAAATATTTGCATACATTCTGAGAGTGAATTTGCTTTTGCTCTGGTCATTATTTGCATTATTTTATATTATACCATATCATTAAAAATAAAATAGAACAGGAGTAGGACTACATAAACAAGCATTTTGCGTCCTCCTACTCATTCTGTGAGTTAATGTTGCTTATTGAAAATTGATTATATATGCACAGTATATTTTTTTTCTTCATATGCATAGTGTTTTTATTATTATTATTATTATTATATTATTATATTATATATTTTTGATATAATTATTATATTATTTTTTAATGTTCGAAATGAAGTATATGGAATTCAATTTAATTCAGTTTTCTAGTTTCGGATTTTAAAAAACAGTTAATTTGTTCATTATTATGACACTCGTGACTCGTATTTATAGTAAGACTACTGATTTTGTTGTCTTCTTTAAGGTTGACCCCCATAATTCCACACAATAAAACAAATAAAGAAGTATAAGGGAGCAATAAATTATATAGAGGGCTTTAGGCTTTAATGCATCCCTAGATTTATACAGAATTGCCTCTGATATATATATATATATATATATATATATATTATAGTCAATAATATGCTGTGTACAAGTTAAGTTAATTTTGGTGAAGTTGTAGGCTGGAGATATAACATTAATTACGAATCATAAAGAATGCTTCCTCCCTCATAGCCACCACATCAGCGGTACAAAGGGTTTTTCTTGGAAATAATATCACCCACCTTTAATTTAGTTTAGATAGTCTGTGAAAGCAAGAGTAGTCATAACATTCCTAATATATCACCATTTTGATTACATACCACAGTGTCAATAGTGATATTGTAGTGTGTTATCAAAAATATCATAACATTTCGTTTTGCCAACGTATTGAGAGTTGTCGCTGGCCAACAGTCTACACTTAAAATGCGGTCATGAACACAGTCACACCCTTTTTTTTTCCAATTTATTTGTCACCTGAAATCTTATTCATACAATTTCAGTAGAAATTCCAAATACCCGTAATTTCCTCTCTGCCTTGCATTTCCCACCAATGAGTCAGTATACAGTGCCCAGTCAAGCCCTCAATGATGTGGACACGGAAGTACTTGACGCTGTCCACCCTCCATCATTATGTGCAAAACCGAAGTTTAAATTGACAGAATACTTTTTATTTTTATCATACTTCTGAGCAAAGATAAAACGTACTAGCAAGAAGCACTTTGTTTTGCCAGCATTTTACTCTTTGAAACCAGAGCAAATTGGCTTCATTTCTTTTAAAAGCATAGCAAGATGGCAGTAAGCATTGAAAGGAGAAATGACCCAAGAATTAGCAGGAAATTAGTAAGAAATACTAGAAATTACCTTAAAATTAGAAAAACAAAAAGATCAAATTAAATAAGGAAATTACCTTGAAAAAGTGCTTGGAAAATGTATAATAATTTTGTAACAAAATTTTAAATATGTATTTGTGATAATTCTAAATGTAGTTTTTCCCTAGCTTTTTTATTTTTTTCCCTTGACATTTCTAACGGTTTGTGAAACATTTTATTACCAAGTGGCTCATTGCCTTTTCCCCATGTTTTAAAAGAAAAGGCATGAATTTGCTCAGGCTTTAAAGGTTTAAATACTTGCGAAAGGTTCTGAAAGCAGCACAAGAAGTGAAAAAAGTTAGATAAAACTACATTAAATTTAAAAAGTGATGTCACTTTAGGTTTTACAGGGTAAAATGTCAAGCAACCATAAACGGTCAAAAGCTCGAGGTGACAGAAAGGGAATTATTGAGAGTCCAGTGAGAAGCAAACATAATATATTGATAAATCACAAGATATCATATGATACATTGCAGCATTTTGAAAACTTATTTTGCCATTTTTGGCAACATGTGTACAGATATTACAACACATTGTAAGACTTTCTTACTCAATTAACGCCTCTTGTTGTGAGGGATTAGATACCAAGGGCCATGTATTGTGCTAGTAACAGTTGCGCAACTCTTATTTCCAAACAAATATTTTCTCACCACAAACTACCATCTTGCAGGACTTGTGGATCCTGGGGATGTCCAAATGGGAAGTTATGTTGCTGCTTATTTATTGAATTGTATCAGACAGCAAGATACATAATAAGCATGTGATGACAGTAGTTGTCTATCATGTAGTCTTGCAAAGGCAATATTTCTTTATGTCTTCAGTTTGAGCTTCATCATCAGATCGTTTCAGAGGCACCCAGTTTTCCTCTTTGGTTCAAAATCCTCAAATTTCACACTAAAGTTAACTTCACAAACAGTCAATTTAAAAGGCATCTGGGCCCAAGATGCATTTAGAGATTAGATATTACACTAAAGCATGCAAAATAGCATCTGTTGCATTTATTTATTCCTGTGTGATTTCCCATGAAAGAGCATCTGTCACACTTCTGCATCTTGTGTCATGAGTCTCTCTTTAGTGCGTGAGTCGCTCCCCCCGTAACCAGCTGTTCCAAGCTCTGCCAGTCAACCGAGAATGTGATGTGGAAATGGTAATTTTACAGTCAGTCTGCTCAGCTCATGTTAGGAAGACACAGGAGTCAAATATGGCTTCCTGCATAACCGTAAGTTATGTTCCTCTAGTTTGGGAAATCACTGCCATGATTCCCATAACAAGCTTTCTCATCATGTAGTTTCACAAGTTTGCGTCTAACTTTGACCACAAGAAAAAATGCTGCATGTGATTGAAAATTGTCTGGATTTTTATTTTCTCCTTCTACGCTCTGCCGCAGTTTGAAGCTGCTTGTCACAGCATCAGCAAGTCAGCAATGAAAAGCTGTTTGCTTGACTTACAGAAGCGCAACACAGTTTGTGACAGACTGCATTCAGTTTTATTGAAAATGAATCAATGGCTGGCAGCCTAAGTATTTGCTTCTTGTACCCAAATGTCATGTTTTACTTTGTAGTCTAATTTGGCTATATTAAATGGGGTGAGTGATTCAAGTAGCTTTTACAGGGTTGGTACAGTCATGACTGGAAAAGAAATGGAATTTTCAAAAAGCAAAAATTGTAGGCCTGGAAAATTTTTTAAAAGTCATGGAGTTTTGGCTCCCAAACCTGTAAGGGCTGTCGGAAAATTTAAAAATTCAACGTTAATTTCTGTTTTTACAGTTTCTGGCTGTGATAAATAATGTAGGTTTTTTTCATCCAAATGAAGTCATGTTTTCTACAAAAATCACCAAAAAAAATTAATGAAAAAAAAAGATTGCCAGATTTTTTCTTTAAAAATGGTCAAATGTTTTCTTTAAAAAATAATCAATAAAATATAAAACATAAGTCCCCCCAAAGTGCTTAAAAAATTACTTGACGTGCCACTCCCCCTTTTTGCACGACCTCCTGACCTCATAAATAACCAACAGTCCCTTAGTTATAATAAAATATTCAGTTATTATGAATATTCAATATTCTTTTTTTTTAAAATATCATCTATTTTTTTTAAAAAAGCTGTTATATAGTAATGGGGGAAAAAACAATAAGGAGTATCTGCGGTCATTTCAGAAAATAATGGTTTTAAAAATTTGCCTCAAATCATATAAAAGTCATTGAAAATTTGTGAAAATGTGTATGAAACTTGCTTTTAGGTCTCAGAGGCCCCGGTTAGATGTAGCATCACTGATATGGAAAGTTTTTATAGTCAGATTAGTTTCTTTCCAAACACATAACTTTGGTTTGATAACTTACACGTTGATTTGTTCAATTGAAATAAAGCCAAAAGACTATCACTGTGTTTTATGTCTGACCATTAATTACTGGAGCTACTTGTGTTCTGTTTGATTGGTGTGTGCTGTATTTTACTACCGGAAATCCCAACTCATTTTATTGGTCATTCGATTTTTAAAGCCGCACCCAAATATTTGTGATCTGGCTCGCTCTCAAATCTGACTTCCTTTCTTTCTGCGCCACTGAGTCATTTTACTTTCTCAGTATTGAGTTGTGTGTGTCTGCATGTACTTTTACACACTAATGTGAAAGAAATGTGACACAGTATCTGTTTCTGAAGTTACCACACCCACCTGCAGCTGATTCATCCAGACATTTCCCATGGCCAGGAGATTCCCTAAATTAATGTGGGGAGTGTTTAGTTTCAGCACGTGTCAACTCTACTGTTTTACAGAGAGATGCGGTGTGTGTGTGTGTGTGTGTGTGTGTGTGTGTGTGCGCAAGCAAGCAAGCACATACAACAGGGTTCCTGCAGATTCTTAATTCAATCCATTAATCTAAAAACAAGGCCTTTAATTTGTATTAAAATTACTTAAATTAAATTATGTAATTTAAGTAAATTACTTAACTTAAATTACTTTTTCAAAAATCATAAAAATGCTCATGCATGGTGTGAAATGATTTTTTTTCTGACATTGTGTTGTAAAAATCTCAAAATAATTGGCAACGTCTATTTTTTGTTAGATAATCTCATAAATTCCTCTTCTTGAACTTCGCCTGATGGGAATTTAAGCAGTGGAATATCGCGTGCAGAGTGTGAAACACAAAGTTGCCTAAAAAACTGTCCATAAATGACAGAAATTTCCACTTCTGTGGGTAAACCAAAAATAATCTTTTATGATAATTCTTTCATGTGCTCTACTCTAAAAACAGTTGTTTTAGATAATCAAACTTTTTCTCTCGACAAAAAAAAACACGTTTTATGTTACAATTAACATATGGGCAAAACAAAACTATCCTTTAATTTTGGTTATAAGTATAAATAGTCTTAAACTGCTTTCCAAGTGCCATTAAAGTCTTTAAAAGTCTTAAATCTAACTCGCCTTAAGCTGCAGGAACACTGATAAAAGCAATTTTGGCACTGGCTCTGTAAAGGAAATGTGTAATTTTGTTTAATGTGCTTCATTCTGAATTTTGCCAAAATCAAAAAAAAACCTTTCACTGAAATTCTTGTACTCTGGAAAGTCCTGTTTGGCCTCTGTGGTTTTTATATTATTTTGTAAATGTGTGCTTTTGTTGTGCTTGTTTGTCGAGCTACAGAAAGCAGCAGTCATGTTTAATAATTAGTCTCAACACTGTTTTTTCTTGTCTTTGTGGTGCAGGAATATGTGCGAGGACTCTGTGATCCAGAGCTGCAGAAAGAAGAGCGGTACCCGGTGGACATGCACTGTATTTTCGCTGGTGCCCGGGGCCTCTTCTTGGACAGGCTCATACGAGACACAAGTGCTGAGGTTGTGGTGCCTGAGCCGGGCCGCCTGCGGTTGCTGGGCCGGGCTGAACCCGTTGTGATGGCCCAGAGCAGAGTTCAGCAATTTGTAGCATTATTTCAGGTAGCATACTAATAATCTGTGATCTCACGCATTTTTGCCACTTTTATGTACTTTGGCCTTAAATCTATTAGTTTGAGAAGTCTTCACAGCAACTCTATTTTTCTTACTGAAGATCTGTGTGTTTGTGTCCGCTCCAGGAGAAGCGAAGTCTACCGAGTGACAGAGAGCCTGCGGTGAAACGAGCGTTCAAGTCCTTTGTGGAGGAAAGGGATGATAAGTACACTATGGAGCTTCTTCTGCTACCCAGTGCCCTGAAGGAGGAGTTACTGGGACTGGCTCATAGCCCCACTACCACAAACACATCCTCCCTGGTTAGTCTAAACCTTTTTTTAAAAACATGATTTATTACAGTACAGCCCGGCCACTGTGTCCTGCTGACGTCCCTTTGGATAACGGCAGCATGTTAAGAAAACAGTAAAATGTATCTACTGGGATTTTGGGATTATCACCTCATGCTGCGAGTGAGACTTTAGGTTTGAAAGGTGAGGTATCCCACCCATGTCTGGGCCACTGCTGCACTTCAAAGTGTGGCTTTATTTCTTTCAAAAACATGGGAAGAAGGCAATTAGCAACTTAATGAGAAATGGCCCAAATATTAGCAATATATTTGTAAAAAGTTACAAAACCAACTGTGTAAATTAGCACATAAAAGGAAAAAAACAATAAAAACAAAACAGCAGATTAAGTGCTGTTGACTGTCACACTACACTTTGGTAGAGGCTGCATCGTCCCCGTCAGAGAGAGAGCCCTCCGCAGTGTATCGCTTAGAGATAACATTATCTTTTCTCTTAGGCTTAGATGTGGTGTATTTACAGCTCACAGAAAATTTTAATGTGTATTGTCTGTCATCAAGTGCAAGATGGGTCAAGGTTGTTATGTTCAGATTTTGCAATAAAATAAAAAATTGGCAGCTACTAAGTTAGATAATTACACATTGAAGTAAATATCCATAACAGGATATTTTAGAAACTATGGTTGAAGAAGCAAGAAATGCCCAATAAAAGTGGGAATTTGGCTTAAATGACACTAAAACAGCCGGAGAGGGAGCTGCTGACTTTGCAGCCACCACCACAGCTGCTCCAGAGTCTGCAGGGCCACCATCAGATTTGTTTGCCCTTTACAGGCCATTCAGCCAATCTGTACTGGTGTTAGTTCCCACGACTCATCTCAAGAAAACCCTGTTGCTTTTCCAGACGGTGTGGTGATCAATTCAAGTGGATCTTGTACAGTATGGTACAAATGCTGTCTTTTGCAGGGCCTGTAGGCATTTTCCACAGGCTCACACTGAGTTTACATTTGCAAGAAGTGGTTGCTGTGTGTGTTCGCTCCATAAACAAAGACGTGATAAAAGAGAGAGGGCTGTTGGGTTTGTGGAAACAGCTGACATGCTAGCAGAGGGAATTCCAAAGAGGATTCTGAAAATGCTTAAGCGCCTAGATTTGGACCCAGCGCTGTGTGTGGGTTTAACGGTGCTTCTGTCACATTGGGAAATAGAGTCGGGGGGTGAATGTCATGACATGTCATGCATGTCAAGACAGACATTAGAACATGCAGTGTAAGGACACTATAATCTTGAAAAAGGTATAATGTTTTCGCAAGCACATATCAAGGCCAAGACTTTGCTTCTGTGTGCTGCTCATTTTGACTCATTGCTACAACAAATATCTGCGTATACAGGCAGTAGACAGTAGAAAAATAGCCAATAGCCTGTCTTCTAGAGAGACTGCATTTCTGCGAATGTGTTTTGCCACTCAACAGAGACTGTTTACCTGCCACTCATCCGAGATCGCTCAAAATTACTCAGACTACAAACAGAAATGAGAGCGTTTCCTGCATATTCTACATTCATATGCAGATATGTATTTAAAGAAATTATGCACACTGCAACTTTCACAACAAACATGCTAGATTCATGAAGCTACAGCAACATAAGCACCCCAACCAAAATCTCTGGATTTGAAAGTTTAACTAGTTGGCTGGGGCAGTATTACAGTATACCAGGGTATTTATTAATCCTGAAGGTATGTATTTAATAATGTCATAAATAGAAGTACTTCTCTTTTTGTTAAGCTCATTGTATGTAGTGCACAGCATGCACCACCAGCTCAGTCTGCAGTCTCTAGTGGCGGAAACTGGCAGTTGAGCTGAAAGACACAGTGACACCTGGTAGTGGAGGGAGATGTTACAGGACTGTGAACAGCCGGCGGCCAGCAGGCAGAGAGATTGTGGGGAATAACAGTATGTTTTTTACATCTAACTTGGTAAATTAAGGATTTATTTCAACCAAACCAGGGCTGGTGATTGTTGGAACAGTGGACTTACTTACCTTTGCAGCTTTAAACCAAAAAAAGTTTCTTGTTTTTTCTAAAGTCATTAAAAAAAAAAATTCAGAGCAACCTTTGAACTGCAGTCTTTAATGTTATCTAAAACGTGCTGCATTACTCTGCAGATTGAAATCTTCAAGACCGACTTCATGAGGTTGAGAGATAACACCGATGTTGATATTGTCAAAATCCTTAAAATCACTGAGCAGCTCATAGCTAAGCATGAAAAATTTACTGGGATGTCACTGCTTCATGGCAGCAGGCATTATCAATGAAACTCCCTGTTGATACAGGAACATTAGGAAAATCATCAAGTGTTTTTAGCAACAGCTGTGGAATAGTATCCTTGGCAAGACCGATATCTTTTTCTCTGAGGCTCATCACAGTTACACCTGCTTAATGCCTGTTAGAGGCTATTATGTCAAGTCTGTGTTTCTGATCTGGTGGTAAAGAAAGGTAAACTTTTGTTGTTTCTTTTTGGTATCACTTTAGTAGATTTTGAACATGGAAAATGTAGACTTAAAAAAGAAAATAATGAGGCCTATGCAGTTTTTTTCACAGGCTTGCCCAAATGTTTTTTGTGCCCACGCCACTGCTGCGAAGGCCTGTTTGTCCTTGGCTGCAGGATACCCTTTTATATTAGTCACAATGAAGCAGGTTGTTTTTGTTCCCGTTCTACAAAAAAAATCCTTGGATTTCCAAAAACTAAATCTTTCTGAGACTATTCAAAGCATGTGTTCTGACAGCTGACATTACTGTATTTTAGCGTGATCCGAAGATCAATAGACATGTAAATAGGTTATTGCAAGGTGTATAAACATAACGCTGTCCAATGAGAAAGTTGAGTATGCCTTAAAATTTATGCCTAAAGTTTAAAACCTTTCAGTTAATGAAACATGCAAACATTTATAATTTGTTTATAATTCGGTTCTAATTCAGAGCAAATTATGAAACAGCAGTGAAGTTTAGGACCAAGTCAGATCATTTTGATCTCTGTGCGTTAAGTAAAAACTCAGGGTTTGGTAAGGAGAACCATGTAGGGCACACAGGGAAGTACAATATGAATCATGACTTGTGCAAATGTTTGAGAGGAACTTTTACTCTACTTTTTTTTTAACCGCTGTGATGTTTCCTCTCTCAGGCTCAGCTCAACCAGACACTGCATCCCAGCATGGCAGAGGTCGACCAAGACCGCTCACAGAGCAGCACGCCGGTGACAGAACTCTCAAACCGCATCCTCGGCACAAGCTTTGAAGAGAAAGGGAGCGGAGCGGCAACTGTCGGCGCAGGCGGTAAAGCAGCAGCAGGAGGAGGGATAGGCCTAGGCCCCGAGGCCGTCCTGCTCAACGGCACTCGGCCCTCGCACAAGCGGCGCTCATCTGAAAGCGAGACTCGGGACACAAAGAGACAGTACTCTCTTGAGCGGAGGGACGAGTCGCCGGAGAGAGCGAGAGAAAGGGAGCGACAGAGGGACAGAGAGGGCCGGGGGGGCAGTAGCAGCTGTAGATCTAAAACCCCCTCAGCGTCATCATCGCTTTCCTCAGGAAAAGCAAACACAGTCGTCGGTGCCATCATGTTGGACTCCAGTGAAGTCTCAGATGACGGGGAGGCAGTAAGCCCAGAAACCAACCTCCGCTGCCTGGTCAATTTCTTCAGGTAAAGTTCATAAGATTTTGAAAGGGTAGTAAAGTAATCAACTGTTGTTACATATAAGGGCTACTGAGGGAATTACTTGTTAACTAAATATATTATTGTTGTTTAAGAGATCATTGGCAGTTGGAATTAGAATTAAAATTTCTGTTTGTGATTTTGTATCAGGCTATTCAGTGTTTTAGATTTCTAAATAATTGGTTTGCATATTTCAAGTCCGTATGACAGGGTTGCCACAGGCTAGTACTTGAAAGTGCTTGGATTTAAAAAGTACTTGGGTTTAGACTGCTGGGATCTCTGAGTTTAAGCTTCTGTTGGTTGTTTGACTTTTGAAAGATAAATCATCATAGTGCAGTGTGTTTGTGTGTCAGTGCCGAGACTAGGTCCGTCGTGTGCACACTCACCCCTCCCTCCCGTCAAAAGTAACAGGATTATTTTTTCCACCCAACATTACTTGTCTAGCAGGCCTGACAAATGTCAGTGTAATGACCTGTGGTTGCATAACAATAGAATTGAAATTGGCTCAAAGTCCCAAATGATATATATTTGGCAAAATGCTGTTAATGTAAAACATATTAAACTAGAGAAAATGGGCGAATCCTCTCTGAAAACCCCACAAAAAGAGAAAAACACGAGCATGCAGAGAGTACTTTCAAATTGTAAAATATGCAAATTTTTTATACTTAGCTAACCCATTTAATTTTAACAACGCTCAAAAGTTAGGCTAATTTTCGGGGGTGGAAAAATGGTATAGTCATTCCAAAGGGTTCCACTGACCTCTAACCTCAAGAAAATTATGCAGCTTTTTGCATGCTGTATAATTGTGTAATTTTATCTATTATATTTTGAAATTGCTGCCACCTACGAGCTGAGCACACAGGTGCAGCTCATCAGACTGATGTCAGCGGGCAACTGCATCACCAAACCTGGCAAGCACTATTTTGGAGTGTGTAAATTGCCACAGACCTGTGGGTGAAACCAAATCGAAGATGAACTACAGCGCTGCTAAATGGGTGAAAACTGACACACCAGTCAACATCGTGGAAAACTCGGGTCTAAATGACATCCTCAGGTTGGCATGTTTGCTGTCAGTGGCTCAAACTACTAGAATCTGACCCAGCAAGTCCAAGTGTAATGGTGAACTGCAGGTCTTGGTCTTAAAAAGTGCTTAAATAAGCCTTGAAATTTATCATAACAAAGAAGTGGTAACGTTAGTGAAAAAAATACTTATATCTCCAGATGTATATAGAGCTAACTCAGACTGCTGAATCTCTATGTTTGCATTGGTTGAACTTCAGTTGAACACAGTTTTGCACAGAATAAGACTGTGTACCTGTCCTTCATCTTATACACTGGAATGGCTCGAAGAGGGTATTTCTCCTTAGCCACTCGTCGCCATAGGAACAATAACAGCCTCATGTAACGCTCTTAGTGTACATGATGGCATGTTAATATTTTTTTAGACAGTTTTGAATAAATAAATAAAACCTTGTTGAAACTCATCTTCTACAGGACCATGGGCTACCAGCAGGAAGTGGTGGAGCGTGTTGTCAAGGAGACGGGACAGACGGAGGATACCTTCCTCATCCTGGAGAAAATTGTCGAGGAAACCAAGCGTTGCGAGGAAGGTTCAAAAGGAGGTGAAAGAGAAAGACGATTGAACTCTGTGCGTTCCCCGGATACTCCCTCATCATCGTCGTCGTCGTCATCATCGTCGTCGTCGTCCACCTCCACGGTGACTCGGTTTAGAGAGAAGGAGCGCGAGCTGAGCAGAGCGTTGGTAGACCCGGGCAGGTCTAAAGAGAACATTAAGCCCAACCAGCATGGAGGAAGTAGCAATGGTCTGGGGCACCGGAGGCAGTGCAGCGGCAGCGAGACCAGCACTCAGCAGGTACAACACTCACAAAAACACTGTTGCCTCTTGATTTACAGACTTTTTTCTTTTTCTCTGATTAAAGGGATACTTTTATCCCTTTGTCATCCAGCTTTGTATTAAAAACAATGTGGATGGGATAAATCGATGAACTGTGGTAGACTTCCCCCTGTCTAATCAGAGCATAGATATGCATTTGCATTTGTAAACATTGTAAACACGAAAAAATGTGGTTTTAAGATGCAAATTAAATAAAATTAATTTAATAAATAATTAAATTAAAGGGTGGATTTGACACCTAACAGAAGAGATGTGTTGGTTAATTAAGCAACATGCCCCCATTAACAGATCCTATTTTAAAAATGTTGAAAAACAAAGAATCTGTTGAAACAAATGTCTTGAATGTCTATTTCTTCTTGTGTATGGGAAAAAAAAGTTTGACATCCCATCAGTAAACTATGATCTCTATGAGGTGAAGAACTTGATTACACCAATTATTAATACACTTTATATTTATAGAGCTAAAGATAATGTTTATGGAGGAAATAAATACTAATTTCAGATGGTTGGAGTCAATTTAATCTGGAAACATTTTTTCTTTTCCTTGAAGTAGAATATAACAGGAGGGTTAAACTCAGATGCGCTGATCAGTATGTTACCGAGTTGCATATTTCTGGCCTAAAATGCTTTCAGAAACATGTTTTAGCTTACTGTTTATGCATACGCATTATGTCACCTGACAGATGCATTCTGGTAGTTGTACGCCTTCTACCTTTTCAGCAAAAGCAAATGCCTCAGTCCTTCTTCTCTGTTTCCTCTGGTCATGTAGCACCAATTTCAAAAAGTATTTGCATCTTTGTACTGCATAGATGGCCTAGCTTTACATGAGAACTCTCTTCATATCAGTTAAATACTTATTTAAACTCCCAAATTCAATCTTAACCCTCGGGCCGTGAGAAGAGGGAAAAACCAAATCTTCATTTTTAAGTTCCTGGCTAAATCTCAGTTGTACTGGTGAAGTTGCATCTTTGCATCAGAAATTGTCAGTTAACAAAACATTAAGTACTTTACTATCTTTTTCCTTCATCTCACCAGTGAAATCTGCATTTAATCTCTCACCTTACATCACATTTACATCTTTCATGTCTGAGCTCCCATGACTCATGTAAATGTTACCTTCAAAGATACATTCTCCCCGTTTTATCTTCTAACGTGTACTTTCATCTCAAATCATTTCCAATAAATTGCTTCATATCTTATGACTCATCTTACTGGATTTTCAGTATTGTCACACGCCATACTGTCACCTCATTTCATTGATCATTTTAGCTCATCGAGCAGGCCTCGAGTTTATTTATCTAAAGAGAATTATGGCTCGACAATATGGGTAAATTTAATATTGTGATAATCATAAAGTTATCACATTGACGATAATTGCTCACCAATGTATGTGTCATAAAGATGCCGAAAGAATGTGTGATTTTTAAATACCATTTATTCAATTAATTGAGACAATAGAAATGTGTAATATTTGCCTTTTTGCTTCCCAGAAATGAATTATATCAAATCTCATTTCAGGCCATCACTATCAAGAGGAGCTCTAGTGCTCAAGGAGGAGCCGGAAACTACGAGGTTATCACCATTGACGATGACGATGACGTTATCCCCACAAATACCAAAACAGCGGATAGTAGGATGTCCCGGATGATGACAGTGCCACACCTGGACACTCAGTCAGGGTCCCGAACAGACTACTTAGCACGGGGAGGGAGCGGCGCCTCACAGAGGGACTACCTGTCGAGGGGCGGGACCCAGACTTTGGGAGGGTCAGTGAAAGTTGAGACTGTGACAGCTCTGCGCAGCACGCCTCAGTGGCTGACCGCCACCACCACCTCCTTAGCGTCGACCCCCAGTGTAGGTATTACTTTAAAGTCCTCGTCCAGAGTTTTGCCTGTTTTTACTTCTCTTGGATGTTTGACCTTCACTGTGCAGTGTTGATTTGTGATATCAGATCTTCTTTAGTCATGGTCCAAACTTACAAAAGTGTGATGGTTGAACTGGACACCTCCAGTGCACATACACTGCAGAATGATTTTTTTAGTGAAGTAGAAGACACATTGAGTGTCCCAGGGAGGACGTTTCTTTGTTGGCCAACCAGGAAGTGAACGTTGCCTTGGTTCCCTTGTCAAAAAGCCTATGGGATTTTTTTTTATGGGCCTCGAAAGGCAAACTTTTGAAACCGGGTGTAATCTTTTGAAAATGCAACACCTGTCACTGTGTAAACTGGCGATGTGCGGATCCTGTGAGCGCGGTGACATCACAGCTGCACGGCTTCGTGCACGCATGTGGTTTTCTTCTATGGTTTGACATAACAAAGTTACACTGTCAACTACTGGCCTGGTGTGCATACTACAGCGTTATCGGTTGTTTTTGCGGATCTGTAGGGGTCTGTATAGGTAGACGGGTTGTAAAAGTTTTGGAATTTGATTTAATTGTTGAAAAGTGGGTGTGTTATAACAGTTAGGCTCTGAGTGTGTAGTGGCGTTTTGGCAAAGCCGACAGTGTTGCTGCTGTATTTAGCAACTTTTCAGAACCTGTGGGCGACTTCATTTTTAAAAAGGGACTAGCAACAAATTTAGCTACTCGTTTAGACAGTCGTATCATATGGTAATTCATTAGCCTGCTTGCATTCATAATCACGGCTGTTTCACCATCAGCATGGAGTCTCTCCCCCTCGCCTTCGTGCAGGAGGCGTGTGACAGACAGGAGAGGAGACACCACTCGTGGTGGGAGTTAAATTGTAGTGAGTTTCTGTGGTTAAGTTGAACCTCCCACTTTCTGGACTGTTAGTGCAAGAAAGTGTACTGTAGTATAAATATCCTCAGTCTGATGCCATTTAAATGTTTTCTTTATAATTTTTCTGTTTATCTAATTCAGCGACGTTTTGCTTCCATTAATGCATGATGTCTTTGCAGATATGCAAATGAGTGAATATTAATTCTTTGAAACCTGAGCAAATTGACTTAATTTCTTTCAAAAACAGCGAAATAAAGCAATGAGCAACTTAAGAAATGACTCAAAAAGTAATTTCTTAAGTGTGTTGGGAAAGTCAGGGAATTTGACACCGCAGCAATCAAAGAGTTACTTTATGATTAATCAGTTTTATCTTACATTCCTACTCATGAATCATTTCTTGTTGAGAACTTGATGTTTACCGAACCCCTTTTACTTCTGGATGAAACTGATACATAATGAAACTTATATTTACAGGGTTCTCACAGTCGTGAAATTCCTGGAAAAGTTCTTAAAATTATTAATTAAATTAGAAAAACAGTTTCCTAGGCCTGAATATGCTTTGGACTTAACTGAATGTTTTGGAAGAGGTATGAATGTGCATTGTTTTGGCTATTGTTTAAATTATGCTTATTAATTCCCAAAACATGTCAAACATCATGCAAAATACTTCTTTAAATTCAGTGCATCATTGCTTAACTGTTGATCGGATCTTTTGTTTTCAATCCTCTAAAAAAGAGGTGCAGTATTGACGTTTTGCAAAGTATATGTCAATGTAGTGTATTGGCATATGTGGCTGCAGCCAGAAAAGTTTAACTTATAAGTAAATAAGGCACTAATAGTTTTCTTATTAGCAAATGCCTGGAGGTGTTCGTTTATAGGCCTACCCATTTTTAACTTCTTAAAGTAATGGAAATGAGTTCAAATATTATGGAAATGTTAGGGAAAAGTTTTGAAAATGTATTGGTAAAATTGTGTAGGAACCCTGTGTTTATTTGTATCTTCTAAATGCTATTTTTTTCTCTCTTCCCTGAACAAAGATTACATTTCAAAGCGGGGAAAGACATCTTTACGTGTGCCCATCCATGGCAACTCCTCCATGGGTGTTCTGATTCACATTATGAATCACATCTTTGTCTTTCTGTTATTTCACAAGTCATTTGTTTTACTTTCTTCCTCAGTCAGCTCAGCCCATCACCCGACCCTCAGCCTCTCCCTATCAGACCATCAGCCACATGGCGTTCCCCGGGGTCGGACCCAGATCGCCAGCGCCACGCGACCCCCCGGCACCCCCAGTGACGGGTCTGGCTCGTTTCCATCAGTCACTGAGGACTCCCTACACTCTGAAGCTGCCAAATGAGCCGGGACGTCAGGAGCTCAGACACATAATCATAGATGGCAGCAACGTGGCTATGGCGTGAGTCTGAGTCTGCACACACACACACACACACACACACAACACACAACACACACACACACACACACACACACACACACACACACACACACACACACACACACACACACACACACACAAACTGTCTTTGCCCAGAAAGACTCCACTGTTATAATGCAGGATCATCTTTACATAGATGTATGAAAAGGAACATGTATTTTAAGCAACATTTTAAGTTTTTTCAGGCAGGACTGTCCACTCAAATTATTTATACGAAATGTAAAGACATAATTTAACCAAATCTATTTAACCCTTTGGGCCCACTTTGATATAACACAGGTATCACTCTGCGTGCAAAATGTGCTCTTTAAAATTAAGCTTTAAAAAGCCACCTTTGCTCCTGATTCCAATTTGCAAAAATAAGAATAACCAAAGAAATCTTTCAGATACACTTCAGATTAAGCGACTTAAAACCAAGCATAGCGTTTTTATTTATTATCTAACACACACTTCTTTATCGGGGAATCAGTGTGAAAGCATTGTGGGTTTGGCTCAGGAGATTTTCTTTGTCTAAGTGTCTGCAGTGCACTTATTATTGGTTCAGCTCAGAGGATAATGATGTCACTAAGGGCTGGGCGATAAATTTATTTTATCGATGATTGCAAATTTGTGGTTTAGGATGATTTTTAAAATGAAAATCTAGATTTTGTCTTTAACTTCCTCTGCTCCCCTTAAGTACATGTGAAAAGGTTGCTAGAGAGCTGGAGAAGATGTCGTTTGACTCGTCTACAACACAACAATTTCACCACAACGAATAACATTATTTGTTAAAATGGAACTAATGTTGAACGACGGTTATATGATTTCCAAAGTGGTTATTTTCAATACTCTGTTGTTTCTACGGAAAAATTATACAATATGCAATACTGACTTGAAGCCCTCAACATGTTGCAGATTGCTTTTGTGAATTTTTATGGCTAAAATCAAAGCAAAACTTTTTTCTTTGTAATTTCTTTGTCATTTGTAGTTTGTTTTTAAGAGGAAAAAAAAAGATTTAAATCATAAATCAAGCTTGTTGTGAAAAATCTAAGATTTTACTTTCAGGCCATATAGCCCGGCTGTAATGTCACTTCTGGTACTCGTAGACAACATTTTTGTAATATTTTAATGAAAAACTAAAACAAATCCAGATCAGTTTTAGAATGTTTATGTAATAAAAATTTGAGACACATAATCATTTTTTAAATATTTTTTATCTACTTATGTATTTATTTATTGCAAAATTGCAAAAATTAGATCCTCTGACTACCTTCCTCTGACCGTCAAGCAGCCCACGAATCCCTCTGAACATGTGACACACAGAATATCTTGTAAAAGGTGTTAGAAATACATCGGTGAAAATAACCGCATATTACTATATCTTCCGTATGTGACGCAGCATTTACTGGTATGAGTGTAAAGAGTAGTAGCTCCTGTGATGACAGTTACAATAACACACTTGCAGTACATGCACCACGTTTTTCCTTTTACACGTGAAGCCATCACTCTTCCCATCATCATCGGTTGAGGCTACAAACACTCAATCATACTCTCGATCTAAATGAACCACCTGGTCGCAGTGCGTAGGTCGCAGTGCGTAGGTCGCAGTGCGTAGGTCGCAGTGCGTAGGTCGCAGCTACAACCCCATAGGTGCACCAAAACTTAGCCCACGCATACATAAAATGTTACTCATCACCTTTGTGTGTGTGTGTGAGTGTGTGAGCCTGACAAAGCGAAAGCAGTTGTAACAAGATTTAAAGAGAGGGGGAGTACTATGGGGGTGTTTTGGGGAAGACAGGCCTTTTCGAGTAAAAAATCTGACCTTGTAGTTCCTGTATTATCCAGAAATTGTGCAACAGAGCAAGGATGTAGTGCAGCCCGTTTTTCTTTTCCTCACTCTCTGCTGATGTGTCGTTACTGTCCTCATCCTTTATGAACTCGTCTTGACTTCTCACTTTTACAACCACTTCCTTTTACATTTTGTGTCCCCCCCGTTCTCCCCCATTTTCTGTTTCACCCTCACTCCCTCCCGTTTTCAGAAGGATGCCTCAGCAGAAAAGCACAGGTGGTCTCTGACTCGACATCTGTTATACAGGATGAAAAAAAAGATTTATCCATTATTGTTTCTGTCAGGTTATGTGCTAAGCAAGCTTCACGCTTATAAGTCTGATAGCCTGGTACAATATTTTAAGACAACAAAAGTATTGTAAACATTTTCATGGATCTTTTAAATCCAGTTGTTTGTAGTGTTTTGTCTGCTCTTTAAGCCTCTGCTTGGTGATAGCCATGGCCAAAGGCATTATATTTTTGTGTTGTCCATCCAGCACGTTTTTGTGAAAGGGATATCTCTAAAATGTTTGTAGGGAATTTCTTCAAATTTTGCACAAACATCCACTTGGAAGGAGGACCTGATTAGATTTTGGTGATTATAGTTTAAAGGTCGAGGTCACTGTTACCTTACGTCCATATCATTCTGGTGAACGCAATATTTAAAGAAGGCCTTTAAGGTATGTTGTGTAAGTTCCCGCCACCCAGTCCTAAAGAATATGGGGCAGCATTTCACCCTGTAAATGTCAGTCTACTACTTTGCCCATACAACCTCAACTTACAGTCATCTGTTATAAATAAAATTCAGTCATAAGTGACAGCAGAGCAAGAATACAGACGCTCAGAATAAGGCTGCTATATGATGATCTTCACGTGTGGCGTTTGTGTATAATTTACTTTATAGCTTACTTTAGCTCAGTTTTAGCAACGCCACAGTAACAAGAAGACAGTTTTTCGCGACCAGTGTGTGTTGTCATTAGTAACAGTAAAGATAAGTTTTGGTAAATAGCCAACGTTAAATGTTACTTAGCAGTTTACAAAAAAAAAATGTTGCGAGTTCAGCATCAAACTGCATCTTTTGACTCTTCAGGAGCTGTCTCCAGTGTTGGAAAGCCAATATTTGCTCTAGTTTTGCTTCCTCTTACATCGCCTCTTTTCTTTGCTGCGGAGCGTTACTTCTTTCCTTGAGCTGCTTGTGATGAGGATAACGGGCGTTTTCCCGGAGCCTCTGCCATCGCTGTATTTCTTAAACACTAACTAAATAATTCACTGGCACTGTAACTTCTACGTTGTATCCATTGACTCTGGCCAGCTCAACGGCTTCGTCCTCTCCTGCAGCTCACGAGAGGCTACAGTGACTCACTGTCACGTCTCAGGCCAGGATGTGTTATTACAGAAAGGACAGCTACTTCACCCTCTGTTGATATGGTTCATTTTTTAATGTTTTTAAACTAAAATTATGCCTAGGTCTTACATAATGCACCTTTAGGGGAGTTTCCTCAAATTTGGCACAAATGTCTACTTGGACACCAGAATGAACTGATCAGAATCTGGTGCTCGAAGTTCAAGGTCATAAAGACCTCATAAAAAAATATTTTTGGAAGAAATTTCTTAAAAATGTCTTATAGCATATAAGGATGAAGTGATGACAACTTATATCTGAAGTCAAATATCGACTTTATTGTGACGTCAAAATGTTCTGCAAAAACACTTTTTCAGCCATTTTTCAACATCAGGAACAGAAGGGAAGACATTTGGTCAGAAACTGATTTAGTGACACCAATCTTTGGTGTCCACCTTGAAACTGTCCCGACTGTATAGATCTTCGGTGCTGTCTCAAGTGTGAAGCGTCCATGTTTTCACAGACGTTGATGTAAACTGTAACTGCAACTTGACTGGTGCATGGAGGCATACAACCGTGTGGCGGTAACTCTTATCGTTTGTTTATTTTTATTAAGATCCCGAAAGAGGCTATTAGGTTATGTGAAGTCATCCTTCATGAGCCCTGAGATGTTTTCCCTTGTCAGGTTACGTCCAGGTTTCCATGGTGATTTTACTGCTTGCATAATCTCATCCTGCTGTGGTGTCCTTCATCACTTTCTCTTTCAACAGTTGGAACTTCCCTTGATTTTGCATTGCTGCGCTGACCGCAAGCTGAAAGTTATCTACTTCTCTTGAGTGTGTGTGTGTGTGTGTGTGTGTTCTCTACTTTGTGTAGTTCTACTTGTAATATCATATCACAGAAAACAAGTTTGTAACCATGTGTATGTGATGTGCACGTACTTGGCCAACAAGTGGGGAATGTACCGATCAGTGTTTTTCCCACAGTGTAAAACCGTCTTACTGCCCCCAGCACATCAGTATTCGTGCCAGGGGTGCTGTTTTTTTCCGACTGGACCCACGTCACTTTGCTGGAGACCTGCTTAAAATTTTGTGTCACACCCCTGTGTGTAACAAGCAGTGCCACAGGCTGTTTGTTTTGCGTCTCTGCTTCACTGCAGCTCGTGTGAGGCCAGATCGCTGATCAAGATAATAACCCAGTGCACACGGAAATTACCAGTGGAGATATAACTGACAGAATGTCACATGATGAGGAAAAGGAAGAAGAGTGAACAGAAGCTCCATTTATGAGGCAAACATTTGACCGTTTAGAACACAAAGAGCCTCATGCAGCAAAATGCTCTTTAATTTTTCTTTTTTTTTCTTAATTTTATTTAAGGGAAGTCAATTCCAGAGCCACCAAACATTCTCAAACCATCCAAATATGCTTTTATTTTAAATACAAAAAAAGACAGCTTTTATGCGATGTGCAAAGACTCTGGCACGTGAACAAGATCAGAGACATGACATCAAAAAAGGCTGTAAGAGGTGAAATGTATGCAGTACTTAAATTGATGCACTGATGTATAGTAAACTTTAAAAAAGTAAACGTGATTTCAGTCCTCATACACATGAAACGCTGGAAGCATTTAACTTTTTTCATGAAAAATTACTTGCACAAAGAAATGAATAGTTGCCAATTAATTTTCTTATTAATCATCTAATTGTTTCAGCTTGTATATTTTTATATTTTTGGTTTGTTTGCAAAAAATCTTCATTTGTAAAGTAGTTATCTAATTGTAGTAGTGGAGTAAAAAGTACAATATTTCCCTCTGAAGTGTAGTGGAGTAGAAGAAGACGGTGGCAAGAGATTGAAATACTAAAGTAAGGTTCTCAGATATTTACTTAAGTGAAGTACTTGAGTAAATGTACTTAGTTACATCACACCTCTGGTCAGCAGAGGGAATTGGGATCAATGGACCAAGTATAGTAGTATCTCTTTAGTCCTAAAACTGAATAATCTGGTCATCATAATTACTCTAAAACCTTAACTAAATTTGATTAAATAGTATTCATGCATTTTTTTTAAAATGTCCCTCAGATATAAAGCTTATTTTTCCTTGTGTTGGACAGCAAGTTGTGGACTGTGAAAGTGAGATGTTTGTCGCTTATCTTGGTACGAGTGATCTCGAGTCCTTGTAAAGTTTTCTCTTACGTAAGAGAAAAGCGACAATAAGAAAAAAAATGTAAATATACATAAATTGCTTCTTGTATGAGGTCCATTTTTTAAATGTATTTATTTAAAGTCATTTGCAAAATTTAATCCTTCAGCACTAGTCTGTCTTTTTGATGAAAATGTGAAACTCTTGTGCAGAAAACCGGTTATATTGTGACAGTCATGTTTTTCTGCTGCTAAATGGATGCAAAAGTCTTCATGTGCTGCAACTGTAACTTCAGATTCGACACACATTCGCTATTATTTCCCCTGAAGATAATCCTGCTCATGAATTATGAAAGATGATCAGAAAGACAGATGTCTGCTCTCAAGGTAATAATCTGGTTTGAAGGCACAGGAAAAAAATATACATGATAAGATAAATATACTCATAAAACCGTTTGAACATAATTCATCGGGGAGGACGTCAGTGGTGTTTTGGGTCTGCGGCTTGCAGCAGCGACAGCTTCCTGCACCGTGATGCTGGCTGCTAGCGGGGAGTTTCTGATCTCTGTTGGTGTTTGTTGTTTGTGTTGTTTTGTGGTTTTCTGTCCTGGCTACCCATTGAATGTATCACAGCTGTCTGACGTAGAGGGCGTGCACGTCACCACCAACAATCTGGGTCAGATGATGGTGTGATGCGCAGTGTGTGTGTGTGTGTGTGTGTGTGTGTGTGTGTTTGGGTTTGAATGTTGTTTTGTTTTACTAAACTCAATACCAAGTTCGTCATTTGCGCTTCTGTTGCTAGGAAAACCTTTGAGAACTTATTTCACTCGGTCATATGAATAGGAAATGCATCAATGCTGTATTTTGCCTAATTATGTAATTTATTTCCAAATTTGTTTCCGTTTTTCTGCTTTTTTCTGATTGTGTGATTCCTATCGATGCAGGCTAGACAAAATGTTAGAACTAGGCCTGCAACTAACAATTGTTTTATGTTTGTAATCAGTCTGTAGATCTTTTTCTCAATTCATTGATTAGTTGTTTAGTGGGTTAGGGTTAGGGTTAGGGTTATTGTCCAAAAATGATGGAAAATGTTGATATTGTTTTTTCCTCAACCCAAAGTCATTCAGTTTGTCATAGAGGAGTAAAGAAACCAGAAAATATTCACATTTAAGAAGCTTGAATCAGAGAATTTAGATTTTTTTTTCCTTTAAAAAATGACTGATATTCAATTCTTGAATCAGTTCGCAGTTAATTAAATAGTTAATCTAACTGATAAACCATTGCAGCTCTAGATCATAGTGATTTCTCGTGTGGTGATGTAATATGTGATGGTGGACTCATCCAACTTTTTATTTCTCAACACATTTCAATTCAACACACAGACATTTACAGTTGTATGCCCCTTCCCTAGAGCCAAAAAAAACCCCAAGTCCCTCCCCCGAGTGTTTAAACAATTATTTGACATGCCTCCCCCATTTTGCACAACTCTTTCCCATCATAAATAGCAAATAATTTTATATATTTTCTAAAAACTATTATATAATGATGAAAAAGAACTGATAAGGGGTATTGATAGTTGTCTCAGAGAATGTATGGACATCTAAAAATGTGTGTGAATCCTGTACTTTGTAAAGTCACATCACTACAGAGGCTGACTGTCAGATTCTGACCTCAGTGGTCTGCACATACAAACAGAAAGTGTTGTCAAATATCGTCCTGATTTATCCACGTTAGTTCTTACCGTGCCGCTTCTCTTTGTCATCTTTCCAGTCACGGTCTCCATCGGTTCTTCTCCTGTCGAGGGATAGCGCTGGCTGTGGAGACGTTTTGGAGGCGGGGCCACAGGGAGATCACAGTATTTGTCCCTCAGTGGCGTCAGAAGAGAGACCGACTCACAACAGGTACACGTGTACACAGAGCAGTCTCGGCTCTTTACTCTGCTAACTCTTGTGTTTTTAATGAAAGAGCGAGTCAAAGTGCTGACTTTCAGCTACAATGTGCGCTCATGCCTTTTCTCGCTTTTCCATTTTATTATCATGTTATATTAATATAACTGTTAAATTTTTCACAGAGCAACATTTTCTAAACCAGCTGGAAGACCTGAGACTGCTCTCCTTCACCCCCTCCAGAGAGGTGTGTGGCCAGAGGATATCTTCACACGACGACAGGTACACACACACACACACACACACACACTCTCATGTGCATTTGATTAAACCGTAGACTGTAAATAAAGATGGAGGACATGACAGCTCTCTCAAAGTGAAGCCAAAACATCTTGATCGCCCCCTGGTGTCTGTCTGCAGTAAAGCTGGCTGCCGTCATGTTAGTGAATGGGACATAGGCCAAACTAAAAACTCAAAGTCCACACCAAATAAAATTTTCCCAAAGGTGCTTTCTGCCTTTTAAGGTAATTCGTATCACCCTGATGTTTGTACAAGTGATTGTTTTTATGATAAATTTGGTTTTGATGAGTTATTTATTTTTGCGAAAAGTGTATTTTTCGGCCATGACAGAGGGCTGCGTATGCCAAACTTTGCGCTTGCGTTCAAATTGTGCTGCTTGTGTTTGGTCGGACGGGCGTTTCTGCGGGAACCCTAACCACCGTGCAGATTGCTAAAGTGCAAAATATGGCTCTGAATGATGTCACCAGTATGAGATGGCATCTGTGTCCTGGATATTTTGGCTACACTGAAGTAAAAGTGCTGTATCATGATTTAAAAATGCTGCAATAACTGCTGTTTTGTGATTTTGGGAAGGTGTTTTGGCCACACTAAGAGTTTTGAAAGCCAGATCTCACAGCAGTTAAAATTTGATCAGCACTCAGAAACAAAATCAATTCTCACAGACACATAAGTCATTGTGTTCAGGATTACTAAAAAATAAACGTAAGAACTCACACTGACTCAGAGGTCGATGTTTTCCTCTTTGTGTGTCTCTCGCTGACCTTTGAACACTGGGAAAATCCTGAGTGTCTAATCCACGCTCTCTCTCTCTCTCTCTGTCAGGTTCCTGCTCCACCTCGCGGAGAAAACAGACGGGATCATCGTAACCAACGACAACCTGAGGGACTTTGTGGACACCTCGGACACCTGGCGCAAGATCATTCAAGAGAGGTGATTGTGTTTCATGTTTACAGCTCAGTCACTCGTACGTTCCTTTAGCCAACATGATACTGGAAAGTCCAGCGAGGCACGCTGCCAACCGGCTGACAGATTATAAGGATGTTGTTTTTATTTCATGACAGTTAATGTACTCAACTGTAATGGACCAACATTCTTGTAGCGCTTAAAGGAAAAACAAACTCCTCCCAAAGAGCAAACGAACATTCAGGAGGGACTTTTGTTTGATTTAAATAAAGTGATAATCCAAAAGTATTTTAAACTAATTGATACACACTTTTAAGTTTCAAAGTGAATTAAATGCAACTTTAAGGTTTGCAGGTTCATTTTGACTTTACTTTTAGTATGATAATTAGTTTGTAGAATTAGTAAGTATGAAGATAGTTGTAGTCAGTAGGAGGGTTTTCAAATTGCCAATATAAAGTCATAGAAACAAGTCATTTAAAATAACTTTTTGCATATATATATATATTTATGCAAAAAGTTTTTACGCTCGCATGCTATGTGCATGTCGGTAGGAACTGGCTTCCTCTGGCTTGATTCAGCCGCCTATCACCGCCCAGAAATCCTTCACACGTGGCCGCTCCCACATATAAGGGGCTTGCCTTTCCATTATCGGTCGCATAACACGCCTACGTCGCCTTCGATCGGAAATAATGGCGGTTAATGCAATGGAAATAAACCTGCTAAAGTCCTCTGAACCTCCATCACCGACTGTGACCAAATGTATTTTAACAACCTAAAAAAAGTCAACAGTTATTTTGCTGCTGCTGGTCTACTGCTGCCTCGATTAGTCAGTGAGTTGGTGTTATTGTGTGGCTTTAGTGAATCCGAATTAGCGCTTTTAAAACTGCAAAGTCACACGATATCACAAACAAACTGACTGATCGAGGCAGCAGTCGACCAGCAGCTCCTCCGTTCAAATCACTGTCTGACATTAAGGGAAGGCATTGAAAATACTCTCAATATAGCATCTACTGTCTCTGGGTAAGTAATCCATAACTTTCACTTTAATACTGCTAGAACAATTACAGCATCTCACCATGAGGTGATTTGGTTAAATCCAGGAAACCAGCATCTGATACGCTCTGCTGGTTCACCTCTGTGTGACCCAGTCACGCTATCTAACGCTGCTGTCACGGCTTAATTTCTGGTTACACGAGCCTGACTAGTTAAAGCTGGTTAGTTTCACCTGAATTCAGCCGTCCTCAGAGGAACACTGAAGTCAGGTTGGATAATGTGCATCAACTTCAGACCACTGTGAAAGATGAGGAATCTGCTCCTGCACAGGTTTACTTGATTAAAGAAGTAAAAGGTGCATAAAAGGCAGCAATACATAATGCAATACATTAGCACAAAAATAAGGCAGGAGCAGGAGTTAAGTGAAAACAAATGACATGATAAAAGCAAGATGAATTTAAAGACAGAGAATTAAAACTGTGTTTCTTTGCTTTTCTCTGGTAGGTTGCTTCAGTTTACTTTTGTGGAGGACCACTTCATGATCCCCGATGACCCTCTGGGGAAAAAAGGACCCCATCTAGACACCTTTCTGCGTAAAGAAAACAGGTGTGTTTTGTTTGCGGATGTATTTAAGGGCCCAGGTAGGGGTGGGCGATATATTGAATATGCTCGAGGTACTGGGCTGGTTGCACGTGCAATTTATATAGAATGAGAGTATCGCGAACATTGAGTATAAATTGTCTATTTTTAAAACCACCAGCATTTAAACCTTGATTTAGCAGATACACACACAAAAAGCAGGTTTTTTTCCAGAGCTCCACACCATGACTATTTAGTCACATTTTACGACCATGGAGCACCACTATGATTCACAGATCCTGTTAATATATGAACTGAGGGGCTGTTAGTCGGTTTTCATATTAAAGTGAATCAGTCATCACATTTTATGGTGCTATGATCACAGTCTAACTTAATAAGTGGTAGTGGTGACAGGGTGAGCAGGTGAGGCGTGCGTTCTTCTACCTGCAGAGCTGCGATCGCGACTATTTAGTGACATTTTGCGACCAGGGAGCACGAGGGCGTCTTGCAAATCTTTGTAATGTGTGAACTGTAAAACATGTTCACAGTCACTGCTCAAAGTGAGTAAATCCTCATGGTTAAAGGTGCAGCGGGAACAGTTTAACCTTCTGCCTACGCAAACATCCAACTGTTGACCGGAAGATTCGAGTCCACGGCAAAAACATCAACACTTCCCGCCTGAGACGAGCTAAGTCCTTCAAAATAAAAGCACAGTGGGTTCCGCTTTGATTTATATGATTACAACAGCACTTTATTTTACTTTATTATGACAGTATTTTTTTTTTACTGAGAAGTTTATTTTATCCCAGTAGAGACTTTATTTAACTGAATTGTAGCTGTAGTTCATTTAATAATTTTGTGTTTGTAGTCATTTACAGTAGTTTAGAGGAGATTTGAAAATACTGAGATATATATTATATATGGTGATACAGCCTGAAAATATTGTGATATTATTTTAAAGTAATATCGCCTGTTGAACCATTATTGTGGCTTTTATTGCAGTAAATGATCTCACACTCTCTCTCTCTCTCTCTCTTTTCACATCAGGAGGGCTCCAGCCACTCCTCCTCCTCTGAGACCCCCAGACTTCCGGCCGTCCTCGCAGCCGCAGCAGCAGCCGGTTTATGTCCAGGCCCTCCACTCCGCTCCTCGGACCCCCGCCTCATTGCCCCGGCCCCCTCCCTCCCTGATGCCCCACCCCACCGCACACTGGCCCCACTCCGGTCCTCCCGAATGGCACCCGCCACGCCGATCCCCTTCCCCCTCGCCCTCACCGCCTCCCCAGCGGTCACCAGGGGAGACGTCGGAGCTGAAGAAAAAGCTGTACGACATCTTCCCCGACCAGAAACAACGCATCGACCGCATCCTCAGCGACAACCCGTACATGAGAGACCTGAACGCCCTGTCGGGGCTGCTGCTGGGATAAAGAGCGGGCTCGGCTGTGAGAATCAGCAGACACACACAGTACATATGCTCACATATGCAAGAATATTACGTGTCAGCATACAAATAATTTATTTTGCCATTTCTTTCAGCCTGGAGGGAATGGAAAGTTTACTGTTATTTTACATGAAGACTGATCATCAAACTAGCTGCTATTGGCAAAAAGTTGTTGTTTTTTTTTCAAGATTTTTTCCTCTCCTTCTCAAATTGACGAACCGCTCTGCTGTCTGCAGAACCAAAAGACATTTTTTCAAGCAGCAAAGTCTTTATTGGTTATAAATCATTACAGATCCTCAACAGCAGTCCAGAGGTTCCTTGAATGTGGGACCAGCACTGGGAGAAAATGTTTTGGACCAACAACAGTGAACTGGTTGCACTGGTGGGTTCCCTCTCCCAAACCTTGTTTACCATCAGACTCGAACACCTCTCTGAATATACAAGCTCCGAGCTTTTTTGGGATAAAACTTGGGACATAGACAGGGTTTGCATGTTTCTATGCTTTCAGAATATTAGTTCTACACTTGTTATGTTCTGTAACGGTGAATTCACTGATCGGCAGTTTCAGGTTTTTGCACTGTGAGCAGTTTCAGCAATTTGGAGTCATCAGCTGAGTGTACTGTTTTTTTTTTATCTCCTTGTCAGTGTGCTTTCAGGAAGCAGGATAAGATCACCAGATTTAGCATCATATAGTCATTATTAGTGACAGTAAATGTTTGACAAAAATCCCCAAAAGCCACATTTAAAGATATATAGATGGGTAGTTATTTCAATGTTTGATTTACTATTTTATTCACTATATGTATTATACATAATGTATATATATATATATATATATACAGGCTAAAATAATCGCACTTAATTAATTTCTGTAATTAAAGCAGCACTGCCCATCTCTATTCCTTTAAAATATTACCTGTATATCCTGGATTTCATTGCTGAATCCAGATGATGTTTTAATACACTAATTCAGTAATCAGAAGGAAATCATTTAATACTTTATTTAAATAGTCTACCTACAGATAGGTTATAGAGTATATGTAACATTTTGGCAGATTAGTAGTTAAGATTCAACTGTTTCACTTTATTCTGTAGATCAGCGTTGCCCCGAGTGGGGTCCGCGGGCTGAAATTGGCTCATTTCAAGGTTCGATTCAGCCCATCAGGTGTTTCAGGGTGATTCTTTGTGCACAAAGTCACTTTGAGTGCTATAAGAAAAAAACTGCAGTAGAGGCATTTCAGTTCAGGAGAGTTAGTATCCGAGGACCATTGTGTACCATTCTTAACAGTTCACTAGCCTCAGGTGGTATGTAATATTTTGTACCTTCATACTTACTAAAATTTCACCGGGCTATATGGTCGTATTAAGTTATAAATACACCCACTAAATGCTGCGTATTGTAATATTCTCACACCTATTTTCCTTATTAAACAGAGAAACAAAACTGTAAACCTTTTGAATTCAGCACTCTCGGTCACAGACGACTGACGAAGCTTAACCGCCTCATTAACTCATCATGTAACACACTTCATCCAAACTCAACAGATACAAAAATGACCCAAACTGTCTTACTCTTTCAAGTAATCTGATTAGTGAGTCCACTGTTCCAATAATCGCCACCTCCGATTAGGATGAAATGAATCCCTAATTTACAAAGAACATGGAGCTTTTCCCCACGGTCTCTCTCTCTGCCCGCTGGCCGCCAGCTGTTTACAGTCCTGTAACTTCTCCCTCCACCATTAGGTGTTGCTGTGTCTTGCAGCTCAGCTGCCTATTTCCACCAGTAGAAACCGTAGACTGACCTCTAGTGGTGCGTGCTGTGCACTGCATACAGTGAGTTTGAGAGAAAAACGAGTATGAAAAACATACCTTTGGGATTTCTAAATACCCCGGTAAACCATAATATCCTGATACCATCCAAGAGTATATGTGTCAGTAAAGTACATAGTGTCAGAATAATTTAGTTTATGTTAATCTAGTTGAGTATAGTTCAGCTAAACTATTCTGATATGGAGTGAATTGTCCCGTATACTCTACAAACATCTAAAGTGAAAAAAGTTGTATTGCTGAATCTCAACTCATCTGCTAAAATGTTAAAAAAAAAAAACAAAAACAACAACTCTATAAACTATCTTTAGGTGGTCTATCCAAATACAGTGTTACTGGAAATGATTGTGTATTTGAGTATCGTCAATTTGACCCCACCTCCGTGTTCTCTGTGATTGGAGTTGTCGCTTCTCAAACCTGCTGTTTATTAATGATCTCTGAAAAGCTGAAGACGAACTCAGGTGCTGAAACTGAATTTGCTGCTCTGATAGTTTGTGATTGAGACGAGCATTTTGTATTTTGTTGAATCTGTTCCCAGCATCAGTTGTTCCAGTTTGATACACTGTGTTTTCAGGAGGATGCCCTTATGCATCTGCATTTTGTTTTAAGGTGCTTTGAGTTATCCGCCGCAGTTTGTCAGCCCACTACACTACAGGAGTTTGGACGTACCCTTTATTGATTAAGTTGAATGATCCACCTAAATTTGAAATCACACACTATACAGTACATTTGCTTAAAATCTTGCCAAGACAGCAAATGTACTTAAGTTACATTTGTAATTAGTGTTAAATAGCTTAATTGAATGCACTGAAAATAAGTAACGGTGTAGTGAGTAAAACAAGGTTTCATTGATGAATCGTCAGAAAGCTTGTAGTGGGGTTTTTTTACCCTCACACACTCAGAGAATGTGGGCCGCAGCTTGCATATTTGATGTGCATCTGAGTTTTTGTAATATACACACACTTTATCTCCTTGTAAGAAAAAGAATCCCTGCACAAAACTTTACAAGGTGTCGAAAAAAAACGTTTTGTTCATACTTGCTATGTTGTCGTTGTAAGGATTACTGAAGGATTTTCTCTTTTGTTGTATTATAATTCTTTTGTGTATATTGATATTTTTTTTTGTAAATACAAGCATTTTTGGCTACGGTGCACATATGGTTTTATGTATGTGAAAAAACAAAATAAATGCAGCAGCCCCCCTAAAATTGTTTTTGCATGACTTCAGTGCTTTAGGTTTATTCACATTCTTTCATCTTCACTGTTTCAGTTACTTGTGTTTATAATTCATTTTTTCAGAAATTTGAGGTTATTTCCTAGCTGCTAGCAAAGTGGCTACACTTTGGGGCTTAGAGCTTTGACTGTTTGTCACACACTGCCTCAGCATCAGACTGAAGTCGCCCTGAAACGAGTCGTGCTTTGGCAGCAGCAGGTCTGAGTCACTAGGGGTCAGTGTGCATTAATATAAGACTGCTGAAGTGTTTTCTGTTACTTCACCTTTCAACTTCTGGCTTCACCAGATGTCATTTACTATGTGCATCTGTGACCTTACATTTGGGCGTGACCCCGCCCTGGCCCCCTCAAAACTATTTTCTAATTCACAATAAAAATATACTGATTCACACTGGGAATTGTGTTTCTACTTTTAGTATATATATGGTACCTGAATGCATAAAACAGCATCAGAAAAGAGCTTATTTATCAAAAAAGTGCCAGTGAGGGACCACCCTCACCCCCTGGCAGAGGTCCTAGATAGGCCCCTAATGTCCTAAATTCTAGAAGCACCCTGAAATCCCAGAAACATCCTAAAATCCCAGAAATGTCCTAAAATCCCAGAAACGTCCTAAAATCCCAGAAACGTCCTAAAATCCCAGAAACGTCCTAAAATTGTAGAAATGTCCTAAAATTGTAGAAATGTCCTAAAATCGAAGGAAAGTCCTAAAATTCAAGAAATGTCCTAAACTCATAGAAATGTCCTAAAATTCTAGAAACTAGAAATTTTAATAAAGTATTGATTCATGTAATCAGTTACAGTATTTTTCGCTTGTCTGAATGTTGTGTCACTTCTGGGACTCCATAATAGTGAGACTATGGGACTGAGGCTGGCTGACAGTCCCATTTAAATCAATGGGCTGGTTTATTGTAATAACCGCCATGTGTTTGCAATTAAGAACACTGTGACCTTTTATTTTATCCCCAAATCTGCAGGCAGCCATCTTTTTAAGCTCTTTTACAAGCATTGTTTTTCAATTAGATTTATTGTGCGGCACATCTTTTGTGAGCAGTGTTTATACAGTGTGAAATTCCATTAAAACACACTGTTTGCAGTCTGTTTCAGTTTGTGGTGTGGCTAAGAATAGAGGATGACGTATCTTTGCAAAGCCAAAGCCGGCTGAATGAGTAATCATGGTGTGTTTAATGTTTTGCGTTCTCTTCTGTGGTCAGTTTTTCATGAGGAGTATGCTTCTGTAGGGTAATACGCTCAGTGTGGCAAGGAGTAGCTGTGGTTTTTCACAATTTCAAACACAGACTTTAAAACCATTTTTGTCTTTTTAATCTTCAACTCAAGCCCAAACTAATGTACCAAATGGGGTCCTAAAAACCAGGGGCAAACCTAGACTCTGGGGGGACCCATGCAGGGATACTCGACTGGCTTTGCTGTGGGACCATTTTTACAAAATGACAGAAGGCCAGGGGCCAGTTGCAGCCCCATACGTGTTTCTAGGATTTATGACATTTTTAGGATTTTAGGTAATTTCTAGAATTTAGGACATTTCTAGGATTTTGGCATGTTTCAATTTTTTTCGCATATTTCTAGGATTTTAGTCAACTACTAGAATTTAATGACATTTCTACGATTTTTTAGGAAATTTCTAGGTTTTTAAAACATTTTTTTAAGATTTTAGGACATTTCTAGGATTTAAGCACTTTTCTAGGATTTTAGGACGTTTTAAGGATTCAGGACGTTTTAAGGATTCAGGACGTTTCTAGGATTTTAGGACGTTTTAAGGATTCAGGACGTTTTAAGGATTCAGGATGTTTCTAGGATTTTAGGACATTTCTAGGATTTCAGCACATTTTCAGGATGTTAGGATCTATATAGGATTTTTGGGGCTTAGCTGGTATATTTCCTTTATGAGAGGTTTCAGGCAGTTTAGAGTTGTCATTGCAAGATGTGCCATCACATTTTCCATCAGGGGGCCCTTTTCTCAGATTTTTTTATGGGGACCCCAAACATTTGCCTGGTTTGCCTCCTCTGATGGTGCACCCATGGTGCTGTGTATAAACTGTGCTTGACTTACATCGCTGACTCTCCAGTTTGGTTCCTTTCACCTGTTACAACAGGACAGCTGTAACTTTTTCTTCTCTTTTTCTGTCTTTCTTTCTCATGAGGAAACTCTCAGCCCCACCCAACTTGAACCTGAGCAGAGGTCTAATAACTGAAAACATCTGTTTGGTTGTAAAAGGCTTTTGTCCAACAATCCCTTACATTCCACTTCCCAACACCCACATAGCAAAAATGCCGCCATCCTTTGCTTTTAAAACAGTGAAAGTAAAACATTCAGTGGGGTCATGGTAGCATTTTTTTGAACTACGTCTGTGTTTTAATCTTGATTAAACAAAAAATCCCCAAGTCAATAAATCATAATAGATAATAAAAGTGTGAAATTGTGTAATTAAAAAGATCTGACATCACAAAAATTGGTTGTATTTTTGATATCACAAAATGAAAAAACAAAACAAATCTATGTAAAGGATTTCTAAATGTAGAAACATTAACAAAACATTGATGTACATGATTTAGTTTTTCAGATATGCTTATCTTTATGAGCTGCAAAGCTGTTAGTTAGATAAATCACTCATTGCTGTTGGTGCCACGGTGCGTTTTTGCACGGTTTTGCACTGCACATAATGCAGCGTAATGATGTCACCACGTGCATCCAACATGATGACACGGAGGATGGAAGACTTAGCTTTCTGCTGCAAAAACTCAAAATGCTCTATCTCAGTGATACTCAAGTCTGGCCCCTGATAGAGGGTTATTTTGGCTATTTTAGATTTAAACAGGATCATGCAAACTAGGATCTCTCGTTAATCTCAGCCGTCTACAGTACGTCAGTTTTTGCAGGGTAAAAGGGAAGGCGCTGTAGGTGTAGGGATCGCATATACAAATGAAGTAAATTCTTATATTAGGAGCACACACATTTCAGTCGCTTTGCCTTCATGCAAATGTGTGTGGTCTGTGTTCCACCCTGAACCCTGCTTAGCACACACATTTGCACACACTCAGTCTGAATTCTTTGGGGTTTTTACCCAAAATAATGTCCTGTTTCCTAACCTCTTTCTTTGAGATCCACATTATTTTACTATCTGGTTATTTATTGTTTAACAGAGACAAAAGAAACACTCATAACACAACCCAGGAGCAGCATTACATAAGCAATGTGCTCCTCACAAACCTGGCTCTCATTATGCAAAATGCATGTGGCTTTTGTTTTAGGCAAAGTGACTCGCCAGCACTGACGAGGTGTGTGTTCTGAGATTGTTCCTCGATAGCAGTGAAAGATCCTGAAGCTAATCATGCACAGGTTTCTCCAGCCAAAAAAAAATAGCTTTGGGGGAAAACCCTGCAGCCCCAGCGGTCTGATTCGGGACAGATTGGGGTGCTTGTTGTTGCAATAAGAGGCGTTTGCATGCAAAGCGTACGGCTACTGCACAGCGAGATTGGCAGTAACTTTGTTTGATTCTGGATTACAGGAAGAGCAGAACAAATATTTTCTTTTCCTGGGAATTTTTAGCATCAGACACAGACTGCACTACACTCTGTGAACAGGTGGTTTTATAGCCTGTTCAAATCTGTTTAGGTTCTCTGGATATGGCACACCTAATAGTTTATTAGGTTCCCAACTGGTGGGTCATGGTCCAAAAGTGGGTGGCAGGTCCGTTCTGAATGGATTAGAAGTGACTTGTGAATGTGCCAGGTTTCTAAAAAAATACACTTTATTTTGAATTACTGGCACAGAGCTTTTATTATGAAGTGCTGTTTCTATTTTTTTTTTGCCAAATGTTTTATTTTTTTGTGTTCTAAGTCAACGTGTTGTTTACATTTTGTGAAATCACATTGAAGATGTGGTAATTTATCTAACGTGTGGACCTTGAACTAATGATGAAGGAGAAATCTGGACCCTGTAGCTGTACCGGTCAGAAACCACTGCATTAGGAGATCCCCAGTAATCAGTCCTAAAACCTAGAAATGGGTTGCACCAATTTCACAAAATTAAGTAGGTCTAAGTACATCTAAGTAAACCTAATGTTTAGATATAAAAAAAAAAAACATCAATTAAAATCTGTGGTTATACTTGCTTTCCTTCTTTAATGCAATCTGTTTCCAGGATTATTTTAAGGATGATCAACTTGTCAAATTTACAGTGCAGACATGCTGCTCTTTTCATCGAACTCTCAGCATTTTACCCAAAAATGCCCAACTATTTCTTTAAGATGGACCTTTCTCCTGTGACAGTCTTGGGTCTGGTCTGTCAAACTACAGCATGTGCCAAAGTCCAATATGGGTCACATGACATGTTGCATGTTCCCACATGATGACGAGAGAATTATGACGATTGCGAAGAGGTTTTTTCTTTGGATAAAAAAGTATGTGAGAAACTCTCACATTACATCATGTCATTTCCTCTCACCAGCCCGCTGTGTAAGTCCTCTGGCCACCAAATAAGTTTACGGCGGATTTATGTAATTATGTGATTATGAAATCCGGTTATTAAATCACAGTCTATGGGCAGCGATCAAAGCACAAGTGCAGCACGAACAAGATTGTCTCTGTCTTTATAACCATAACTACAGGGTTGTGTATGACACACACAGGACCACAGAGCAACAAAAAAGGCAATTAAGGACACGGTGTGACTCAGACAAACAGGGAAACAGTGGCGCAGACAGATCCGAGTGGCCTCATTAAGTGTTTTAAAACCACGAGTCTATAATGGGATCCAGTATTTCCCCTGTTTTTTGTTCAGAAGTGGTGGAAGGCGGTACAATCACATCCTCTGCCCATTTTGCTATAGAGAGCAAATGACAGATTGTCAGTCTGGTGATGAAATCTGGAAAAAAAAAGGCAAATGAGGTCATGCAACATGACATCGGAAAAAAAAAATGTAAACACTGTGATTGCTGCTTTTTAACAATAATGCTATGTGGCTCTTAAATACGTAAAACAAAGTGTTATTGATTGACTTGAGTGATTTTGAAATTTATTTGGAACATACGTAAATAATTATAAAAACAAGCAGACAGACAAAAAAAAAGAAATATTTACAGACAACAAAAAACACAAAGTTAAAGAAATTACCAAACACTTGATGACTTGGTTTAAATATTTTGAAAGAAGTCAGAAGAAGTACAACCTTTTTTTGGGATGATGTCTTTATTTCAAACATGTTAAATACAACAACAAAAAACAGTATTAAAAACATATCATTAACAAAAGAGAAGGAAAAAAAAAGACATAATGAATTTTCTAAATGTGCTAAAGGGAGCAGGAAAAAGTATAAACTTATTTAACCCTTTGAAACCAGTTTTCTTGTGCTGCTGTCACAAATATTTAAACCTTTTGAAAACGTGGGTAAAAAGGAAATGACAAACTTGGCAAAAAATGTCCCACAAACTGGAAGATATTTTACCCTAAACATTTGTCGCTGTTTTTAGGATTATTAGGAAAATAATCCATGATATAGGGAAACATGTCCATATTTATAATTGTAATTCAATATTTAAAATTATGAAAAATATATAATTATAAAATTGTTTTTTTAATATAGCCTACTTTTCTTTTTAATTTTCCTGTAATTTTCTCGTAGCTTAATCTTATTCTAAGAAAAGTGCTCTTGCTCAATGGCACATCAACCAAGCAATGCTACATACACCAGCCATTCCCAGTTTAACCAGCTTCCTTATGCTCAGATATTTCCCTCATTTGACCTCCACTGCCGCAGTCAGCCAACTCGGATAGAGAACAGGGGTTCAAAGCCAGTCCGGTCAGAGTTTTCCACAAAAATCTCAGTGGTAAACAATAACTCTTCAGTAAGGAGCCCGAGGAATCCACAGCTAAGAATTTGCATCAGTTTCAGGAGAAACATCTTCTGCCAAACAGGGTCATGTCTGGAATTTGCTGATGAGCAGTTCTGCCTGCTCCCAGTCACCTTCTTCCTCCCCTTCATCCTCTTCTTTTTTTCCATCACCCCTGTTTCCTCACTTCCTTCCTCCCTTTCTCTCAAACTCCCATCTCCCTTTCCCGTTAATCACACCACTCTTTCTCCTCACTCGCTACACTTGGGTAAGAAAAGAAATGAGACAATATGTATGTTGTTATGGCCGACCAGAAATTCAAATTCCAGCAGCATACCAGCGCAGCTTAACATTCTCTTGGGTTTGGATCTCCCCACTTCCTCTCCCTTCCTTCCCCCAACCCCTATCCCAACATACTCCTCGCTGCTCCCTCTGCACTTTTTCACTCCCTCTTTGTTTCCCCAAACTGTATTCTTCCCATCATCAGATGAACGTGGGATCTCGTCGTCAACACATCTACTGCTTTCGTTCAGTGACGCTGACTTTAAAAAATAAATGGACATTTAATTCTTTTTAAAGAAAGAACAAAAATTCACAGGCCAAAGCATTAATGTTTTTTTTTTATTTTTATTATATATATTCTTTATTTTATAGCCTTTTTTTATGATATCCTCCAGAGGCTCATTTGATGCTTCTGTTTTAATGTCGAACTTTACAGTAGTCTAATGCATTGTTTTTTTAATCTGTAGCCTAAAGCACTTTGAGGATTTAGGGAAAGTGTTTTATTGTTATTAGTTATAGTAGTAGCATCAGTAGTGTTATTTATGGTGCGTTGAGGAGGTTTGCATGCGGTGATTATGAAATGTCAGGTTGAATTCGATGTTTCGGGGATAAAATATGGTAGGCTATATAGTGGATAACTGAGACTGAGAATCTACAGCCATAATGGCAGCTTGTAAAGTGATTTATGTTCGTTAATTATCTTCAAATATAAACTATCCAGACAAAGAGGTGGTGGTATACTCTACATGTGATAAAGTTGATCTACCTAAACCACGTTTCCATCATAAGCTTTCAGTGAGGTACATTTGGGACCAAAAGTAACACAAACAAAGAGTTACGTAAAGCGTAACGCCACATTTAGACGAGAACAGCCCTACTAAAAATGGAAGTCTTTCCTTTGCGTTTAAAAAAAAAAATGTTCAAATGATAACATTGTGAAAAAAATCCTTGTGTACACAGATCCGCAAAAACAACCAAAAACGCAGTAGCATGCCAGGCTAGTAGTTAGCGATGTAATGTAACTTCACCTAAGAGGAACACCACGCGCCTGCGCGTTAAGTCGTTCTTCTACAGGGCGGTGAATATAAACAAACAAGACATCGATGGCGAATGCACTGCACACGAACTGCAGCGTTAATAAACTCAGTAGCATCAGTGAGAGTTTCTCTATTGGGTACTTATAAATAGCGGGTTTGTGTATTGACTCCTTGTCAGGCAAGAGCGGGGGTTTATTCTGCCCGAGCACACTGAACGAAACTCCGACAGTCCAACATTTTCTCCAAGTGAGGATTAATTTACAGCTTAAAAGTTGACGGCAGTCAGCCCAGTTAATTTAGTTATTTGTTGTCAGTCTACAGCTGAGGCTAAAGGCAAAAAACAAATAAACAAACAAACAAACAAAACACCAACAAAACAACATCCTTTCATTCTACAGTTAAAGTTTACTAATGTTCGAAAAACTTGTCACACTATGAACAGTGGTTAAACCAGTCACAGCTCAGCCTTGAGCTTAGAGTGCTGATTCTCTACTGACCAATGAACACACTTCATTTCTAGCTCCACCTTTTAGTACTGGATCAGTGTTTTAGTTACCTCAAGCAGAGAGGTGACCCGAAATGGGAACAATTCCAGAGGTACTAAAGGTACCATCCATAACTTTTCACAATGGAAACGCAAAAAAAAAGGTGTACTGAACCGAACTGAATGGACCTGCTAGTGGAAACACCCCATTTGAGTACCAGATCTATGTGCTAGTTACCCCAGTAGAGGGGTGACAAAATATCGTGATAGTAAGGAATGGTTCCATTGATACCATCCACAACTTTTATCAATGGAAATGCAAAATATGCGTATCACACTGAACTGAACCGACTTGCTGGTGGAAAAGCAGCTTTTGTACTGTGTGTTCAGAGAAGTGTCCTCAGTATATTTAAAAAGAAGTGTTGTACGTCTGTATGATTACAGTAAGAGGTGCTTAAAACCATTGTTGAGGACAGGAGGACAATAGGATTATATTTACATGAGTCTGCTCTATCTCTCACTTTTCTTGCTGCCTGAGTCTCTGTTGCCCTCCCATGCGCTCAGCCTGCTGCCAGCCTACTGGGACAATGCTCTTACATAACCAATCCTCCTCTGTAATCCCCGCCTGTGTAGCCCCTCCCACCCTACCCACACTCCTCTCTTTCTCTCCCAATCTATTCCCCTACTGATGCTGCTGGTGGAGGTGGGGGGACTCCCTTATGTCCAGATTACTATGGAGGAAACAACATGACCTCTTAATCTTAATCCCACTCAGTTACATGTATCAAGACTCAATCACATGGCTTCATTCTCAACTACTGAGCCACTGTGGTTTTTTTTCAAGCTTAGACCGTCGCTTTGTTGTAATTTGCTGTTAAAAATGATCATAGCCACCCAAAATCTCATGCTCATAATTATTAGAATGAACCGTTTTCTTCATTTTCTACGCCCACTAATAGGCGACAGATTCTCACAGGATTAGGGGTTATGGGATGTGTAGAAGCACTCCTCTCAAGGTTGTTTTTAAAGTCTTTTTGACATTTTTCCTTCACACATGATTTAAAAGGTTTATTTATTTATTTTCATTTAAACACACAAACTTGTCCTTTAATAAACAATACAACACAAACACATTTGTAATGCACTTATGACAAAAGCAATGACTATGAATTGGAGAAGTGACAGAAAAATTATGTCAAAGCACAGTGAAACGGAAACAGCACTGCCTTCATTCTCAAGGGACAATGCATGTGTGTGTGTGCGTGTGTTGGAGAAGGTGAGAGTTTTTATTAACCCTTTAACATCAGGATCGGCATCAGTTGTCAAGTGCTGCATTCACATACCTTTCAAAAGTATGCATATATATAATTTGCAGCACTTTGTTACTGCCATTTCCTCATTTGCTTTTATTTTTGCTTTTCTTTTTTGTTACTGGTTTTCAGATAATTGTCTTGTTAATTTGTGGGCCATTTCTTTTTGAGTTGATCATTGCCTTCTTCTTATGATTTTGCTCAGGTTTCAAAGGGTTAATTCTCATCTGAATTAACTAAGCACAATGAAAGTAGGGAAAACAATGTAAGGCGGGAATTTATGCAAAGATTTATTTTAATATCATTTGGTAACTATCGATTTGTGCCCATTTGGAGGCTTCGGTGAGCGATTCGTGCAGAGCGCGCTCCCGCGACAAACTTCAACAACTGTGCGCGCTCCGGTGCGGCTGGTACTTAACGCCTGGCGTCTCGTCTCTGTTACCGGAGCGGTGCGAGTGTGTATCCCGAGCTAACGAATGACACGATAAAGAGGGATCCTGTGTCTATCACCTCGCCATACATTCACCCGGTGATCTGCAGTGAACTGGAGGATATTTCGCCCGAGGTAAGCGGGTGTGCCGTGGCGAATGAAACATCGGTTTTTCGAGTGGAGTGTGTGTTGGGGGGAAAACAACAGCCCCGCTGTAGCAGACGTTAGCTTCCTTCATTAGCGCGGTGCTAATGTTGGCTGCTAGCTAGCTGTGCTTGGCGAAAAAAGCAAGCTAGCTGTGTCGGTAGCTTGTTTGTTGTGGTGACGTTTTAAAATGCATGTTTGTCTGCGGTGTGCAGTCGAGTGACATGGCCGGTGAGCAAACGTTGTTGTCACTGAACGGTGCATGAAAAAGGTTTCTTAGCTCGTTCACACACACACACACACACACACACACACACACATACACATACACACACACACACATGCTAAGCTAACAAGTCATCGATTCAGCTAGCTACTATGCTAAGGGGTTCTGCTTTACGGCAAGACAAGGCCTTGTGTGTCTGTAACAGTTGATGCTAGCTAGGCTACGCCGTTGTCTGCCTTGCCAGACAAGGCCATTTTGCTTTGAAAGCAGGTTAGTTCAGGTCAACAGAAACTCGGCACGGTTTTGTTGTGTGTAGCAACGTTACCAGCATAACCTGGTTTGGTCGTGGCTGTAGAGGAAGTGATGACTTATGTTTACTCAAAGTAACGCCAACGACTGCTGTCACCGTGACTGTGTGTGTGTGTGTGTGTGTGTGTGTGTGTGTTTGACCTGTCTCAAAGGGGAGGACGAGTGAATGTCAACTTTTAGTTATTATTGTCCCTGAGATTGTTCCGGTCTGCTTTATTACACGTTTAACTCCGTGTGCATTGTGAGTGCAGCAGTTTAGCAAGTTACGTTATCCCTGTTAGCACCTGTAGATGTGGAATAAACTGTGCTGTCAGACACTAAACTGTAACTGTAATGGCAGGGCTGTGCAAAAACTTTTTGAAGGGGGTCAGATTAGATAATGTGAAAATACCTAGAGCCTGTTGCTTCTGGCATCATATGGGTTACCACAACGTGCAATTCTATTATAATAACGAGGCTTTTATCACAATGTGCAATTATCTATCTGCAATTTGTGATAATATTATTTTTGACTAGAGGTTGATAGATTATCGCCTAGCCGATTATTGGGGCTGATATTTGGCATTTTGACGATTATCTGTATCAGCATTTCATTTTAATGGTCACTGAAAAAAAATAAATAAAAAGAGCAAAGTCAGTGTCAGCATTAGGAGGACTCTTACTTTGTAATATGACTTGTAATATACTTTGTAATATTTTTTTAATTAACATTTTCACATGACTTAATAAAAAACAATGCTGGGAATTTGCTCTATATAAGATTTTGAACATTTTAGTTTTCATTTGCTAGAGGCATTAAAAACAAAGTTTTGTGTTGGAGTTTGTTATATTTATATGACAGTAGCTATTTTACTGTACTGTAACTGCAGTTTAGTCGATAATGTTGTATTTTAGAAGTTAACATTAGTTTTAAGGACATTTAAAAATATCAAGATTAGGGCTGGAACTATTCATTTTTCAGAGCCGCAATTATTAGTAGTTAATGGGACTGATAATCGATATTTGTAATCGATATGCATTTACAATAATGAAAATATTTCTGTCAATACTAAGATTTTGGGAAAAAGTTCAATTAACTACTGTTATAATACCATTTGATAAAATAGGATTACAAGGAAGTTAAAATACTCTATAATGAAATTTTAAAAAGCATTGTTGTAATTGAGTAATTTAAAGCGGGACCCATGGCGCTTTTATAATGAAGGACCCGGCTCGTCTCAGAAGTGTTGATGTTTTTGCTGTGGACTTGAAGCTTCCAGTCAACAGTTGGATGCCCCTGCACCTTTAACTGTGATGATAATTCACTGTAAGCTGGAAACTAACAGCTCTCCAGTTGATATATTAATGGTATTTGCAAGTTGCATTAGTGCTCCATGGTCCCAAAAATGAAGCTCAACAGTTACTGTTTGGAGCTCTGCAAAAGCCCTGCTTTCAGTCTGTGTGTGTCTGTGAGAGAGAGAGAGAGAGTGAGAGAACCTAAACGCTGGTGGCTTATGAAAACAACATGACAATTTAAACTCGCTGTTCCTTGCCATATATCGCCCACCCCTAACTGTAACTGTAATGGCAGGGATGTCAAAAATATTTATATATGAACTGGAGAGATGTTGGTTTGTTTCCAGCTTACAGTGAAATAATCATCACATTTAACCGTGCTGCTGTCACAGTCTCACTTAATGAGTAGTAGTGGCTGTAGTGTGAACAGGTGAGCCTTTGTGGTTTTCTGTCTGCAGAGCCCCAATCGCAACTGTTAAGTCACAACTTGTGACTATGGAGCACCAGTGCAAAATGGAAATATTTGCATTATATGAATTGATTATTGAGCCACTACAATAAGGGCTGTAACGTAATTCGTCCTTATTTTCCACATTTTGAGTGCCTGGATTTTTTTTCCTGTCTATACTGTTGTTTCCCATTTTCTATGAGCACCTGACACAAGACTACATTTGATTATACAGAGCAACCAGTCAATTTCTCATTGTGTTGATCATATTGTATAATTTGAAAGACAATGCAGTTGGGCCCTTGGACAGACTTTGAAGATGACTGGGTAATGGGATCCCAGAATGACCCTATGATTAAGTTACTTCAGTCAAGAAAGCAAGCCTCATTAATGATGACTTTTGTTTGTTATTCTGGCTATTAGGATCTTTGCTCAGTTTGAGGATAGATGGATCTGTGCTGAAAATTAAGTGAGGTCACCAAAAGACAAAACGCACAGTCAGTTTTTCGGGGCTAAAATGTGCAACATCACTTGAAAAGCTTTTAAATGTCTGGAAGTGACTCCAGTGTCATCATCAATGCAAAAAAGCTTCTGCTACATTTTTTCCGAGTGTGATTATGGGGGTGTATTATCTATGAATGCATCCTCTCAGTGTCTGCATGCTCTGGACTGTGTGTATCACAGTGCATTGAGATCCATTACCAATTGTAAGACCTTTATTTATCACTGTATCCTTGTGCTCGGGTTGGGTGGCTGTCTTTAAAACTTTTTTTTTTCATTGGCATTATAATATTAACAAAGTTGTTCTTGGTCTACTTCCTGCATATTTATATGTCTACATTAATTTAAAAAATGGAAATGGCTATGCTCTCCATTCACAGAGCTTGCTCCTGTTGTGTATATCTAGGGTTTATATGGAGTTTGGCAAAAGAGCCTTTATGTGTGCAGCTCTTTATGGAATCCTCTGCAGACTGACTTAAAGCTGCAGACTTTGGTTCCTATTGGCTGTTTCAATGCACTGTTGCATGACTTTTGTGTGTCATCTTCTATATGCTAATGTCCCGTTGTATCTTAGCTGGTCTTAATTTTTTACGTAAAGCATATTTTAAATGACCTTTTAGCCCTTCTTTGCAGTAATGTCATTTTGTGTCCTTTTTGTGTTTCATGTTGCATATTTTGATTTTTTTACCTTTTTCCTAGGTTGTCTGTAACTTATGTTGCTCTTGAAAAATTGATTTTTAATTTCAAGGGTTTTTTTTTGTTGAATAAAGGTTAAATAAAATAAAAAATAACATGCTCCAGATGTAAAATTGCTGCATCATAAAAGGCACAGACTGGGGCTATATCTTGGGTTTGTGAGTTTGAAAACTCTTGCTGTTGGCCTGCTCGGTGTGGTGATGGGAGATTATTTATTTGCAGTTTGGAAAATAAAATGAAAGGTTCTTCTTAAATCCTTTAGAGGTTTTCAGTGTCTTAACACAGAGGAGAAGAATGCTGGTTTGAGATACATGCTTGAGCAGAAAGATGTTCACTTGCAAAATGCAACACTTTTAATGTGTGATTGTGTTAGTACTCAAAGGACATGATGGCGAGCCTATTTGTTCATGTTTTGTGATCACCAGAAATGACTGTGAATGGTGTAGTAATGTTGCCTCTCAATACATAAAAAAGACATCTATAGAGCTCAGACTGCTACAGAGGTGGTAAGCTCTGCTAAACCAATTTCCTGGGAAAGAGCCTGAGTCAGTGTTAATGTTGTTTAGTGTTCATGAAATATTTGACTATATCGTAGCGCTAGGTGATAAAATTATAATTATCTCAATATGACTTTCCTCAATAGTGATATGATAAATGTTTGATAAATCCTTCATATAAGTAAACCACTCGTATGCCTGCAGAGGGGGCTGGTAATTAGGGGTTGACCGATATTGGTTTTTCAGGATGATACTGATTATTAGTAGTTAATGAAACTGATAACTGATTTAGAGCAGATATACATTTACAATAAAACAATAACATCTTCCTGTCAAAATTTAGAATTTGGAATGTAACGAACTCCAACACAAAACTTTGTTTAAATGCCTTTAGCAAATGTTCTAAACCGAAACTTTCAACATCATTTACAGCAGGTTCCCAGTAACTTTTTTTTTTATCAACTCACGTGAATATTTGAATGAGAAATGAATAAAAAAAATACCTCCCCGTGATTTTTACATAGTAAAATTCCTCCAATGTTGACATTGTCTTCGCATTTTTTGATTAATTAATTTCATCAGCGATCATTTAAATGAAACGCGGATACAGATACTCAATGAAATGCCAAATATCGGCCCTGGTAATTGGCCGATAATCTGTCAGCTCCTAGCGCTAATGCACCTTAAACACCAATTAACACCTGCCATAAACTAGAAGACAAAGAAGAAACAGTAGTAGTAGGATGATTACAAGTAGTAGTAGTAGTAGTAGTAGTAGTAGAAGTACAAGGCTAGACAGTACAGTACATACTGTAATGTTCAAACACTGCAACAACATTAAACACATGCATTAAGTTATTTTTAGTATAGTTGTTGTGACCATGGATAATGTCACACCAAGACTGAATCTGCCACATAACGTCAGCTACAGGAGCTGTATTGTTGACTCATCTAATGCTATTAGCGAGTTAGCAAGTTAATATGAATTAAAAAAAAACATTTCCTCATTTGTGAAGATGATTTCTGTCTGAGTCACATCAGATAGACCTTCATTGCTACATCAAGACGTCATCAAAGTCCTTCTTCTGTTACTGTTTTGATTTAGAAATGGCAGAAATGACAAACTGAAGGTGTAAAACTTGAACAGAATGAACTGACAACAGTTAAGACTTTTGTTTTCTCTATTCTGTTTACATTGTCAGCTTTTTTTAACCACCTGTGTAAAGAGGTCGTCCAAACCTTGATGTCATCCCTGTTTGCTGGTTATGTAGAAGCCATTAATGGCACACAAATAGTGCTTTTAGTGATGTTTATTACCATTGATTTGATCATTACCGACGGCTTATTAGATTAGTGTTGTCAAAAATATTATTTTATCAATACGTATTGATCCTGAATATTTGAAAAATGTATCACTAATTTTCCACCACATTGATATACCTGATGGCAGAAGTATTTGTCACATAATTTTGCTGATGGGTTTTTAAAAAATGACAACCAGCTAATTTCACCTTTGGTACATCCACTTTCTCAGTCAAAATAAAACAAAAAGATTATTATTGTTATTGGGGGAAACCTGGATCAACATAACTTTTCTTGTGCTGCATATATATGCATATATATATATTCTAATAATAGGTTTAAATTATGTTAAAAAATATATATTCATATATTAGCACTTTTCTTTTTTGTTTTGTTTTGTTTTGCTTTTTTTTTGCTCATTTCAGGAATTTTTGGGGTTTTTTGCTAACTTTTAGGGTCATTTGTTGGAAAATCATTGCCTTGCCTTCTTATGTTATTGAAAGAGATCACACAAATTTGCTCAGGTATCTAAGGGTAAATTATGGGGGGAAAAAATCCTAATTTTTGGCTGTTTAACTTTCTACAGTCAGATAACACTGCATCCACCAGTATACTCAGCAGCAGGGCTGTTGTCCTTTTGATGTTTTACTCCAAATGTAGATTCAGTCTTCATTCATTTAAGCTCAAGACAGGTTTGAGAGCTGCATAGCACTGATAAGGAGAGAGGTCGTCCCGTTTGTTGTGTATAGGGATAGAAATTGCAACACGTCTGCTCACAGGTTGTAATAATGTTTGCATGCATTTTGATAAGGTGCAGCCAGGTTGTTTAGTTCAGTTAATTGCACTATAATATTGGCTTTAAAATGAAATATTGGAATCGGCCAAGATGCTGACATATTTTTCTTATCTTGCACAATGAATGAATATTACATATGGTAAAAAGCATTGTATTTTATGTCTCCATCTGCTGGTGGGTCGCCACAATAAGAGTACTCATAATATGATGTTAATTTCACTATTACAAGAGACTTGGTGTTCACTAAAATTTGGTGGAATAAAAAGTGGAATATTTATATCTGTATCGGTTATCGGCTACGTTAGTTTTTATATATCGGCAAAAAATCTAATATCGTGCATAGGTTGTTTGCACGTGAAGTCACGTCACAGCAAAGAACTGCAGATGGGGGACGGGAAGTGATTTCTGCACGTAGAAGCGCTATAAAAATGTCAAAGTTTTGTGCTGTGCCAACTGGTCAAATCGGGCAAAAAGCCAAGAGCTACTTTCAAGGAATTTCAAAAAACTGACAGAGAAACGGCGGATCAAAAACCTCTGCCTAATTTCTGGAGGAGCGGAGTCAGACGATGCACATGTATGTTTTGTATGTCACATTTTCAGCTGTGTTTCTGAACACCCGAGAATGGTTGACCCAACAGAACAAGGTAGAAAACGGTAGCTAGATAGCCAGCTAGTGCATAGCCTGATGATAGTGTTGCATCCATGCATGTAAAGTTACTTTAGAGCTGAAACAGCAGTATATAAAAAGACAGTCATTCTCAATTAAACATACTCACCTGGGCAAAAACAAGACGGCAGCCATTCAATGCTGCTTTTGATCCGATGTCGTTGACCCAGCCACACACAAAATAGACTCAGTACTCTTTTACGCCTTCAATTGGCTAGCCGGGTGGTAGGAGGTCTGCAGGACCAAGTCATTTGGGATATCAAGCGCCTCCACACCAGGCAAAACAGTCAACCCGTGGGAAAAACAACTTTTCCACAAAGTATAGGGATTATGTCCAATATGATTAGAAATTTTCTGTTAATACCTGCTGAGTGTAGGTCCATCTAAGGCTTTATCGATATCCCATTCCTCCATTACCAACAATTCCCAACCGGTGTTTTTCACTTCCTGCCCCCCATCTGCCTTCATCATCGGGATCATGTGACTGCAAACAAGCTGTAGCATCATTGGGAATTGTTAACTCACCAACACAACATAGTGATTTTGCTCCACTGAAACTGCAGTAAAGTATATTCAGGATCCAGACTTCACACATTTACAACCAAGTCACAGATGTGATTGTAGGAATAAATCCAGGTTTAGCCAGTTCTCCAGACCCAAATGGAAACCTGCCTGCTTGACTACGAAATCCTAGAGGAAGCTTTTTCCTTTAAATGACTTGGACGCTCATACGGCATATGTTCCTTTATTCTGACTGGCCTCTGCTCAGGTTGAAGTTGGGTGAACAGATGCTACAAAACTAATAGGGAATTGGGGATGTTGATCCGTCTGTCAGTACATGCCCTTGGAGTCTTGAGATCTCATGAGTGAACATAAGCAAAAGCACACACACATATGATCCATACCAAAAAGAGCGGCTTCTTGGTTTTTGCTGAGTGTGCTCTATACAGTGTCTGTTGTCTGTAATGCAGCAGCAGAGATGAACTTGTTTTGACCCGAGGGTTTTCCGTAGCTTTTAAGAGGCTTAGTCGTGCAGTAATGTAGCCACCGGGGTGGTTTTCATATGTGGATGGATGTTGACAGATGCCAAGATGACAGGGATTTATGTCATGGATATGAAAGACTCATCCTCATAAAATCCTCATACTTGGTAAAATGCAAGAACGTAAAGGTTTGCTTTTTCATATTTTGTTTAGTTGGATGAAACGGTAATTTAGCTCAGTTGTAGTGGCTCAGACTCAGTGTTTGTAGTACGATTGTAAATGTTTGCAAAGATAATGGGATGTATACTGATGTATACATAAGTATGTATTTGGGAAAGCAGGGAAAAGGATTGAATTTCTTTTTAGTTAGAAAATATGTAAATGTATATGTTAACAGCAGCTCATGGGCCGCGGTGTGAGACCAAACAATGTAACTAGGGCTGCAACTAACAATTATTTTTATTGCAAACTAATCTGAAGATTATTTTTGCAATTGATCATTTGGTCTATAAAATATCAGAAAATAGGAAGAACCGCCTGCACGTTTTTCTTAATCTTAAGTTCAAACCAAGTCCAAAGACTTTTAGATTTTCTGTAGTATATGACAAAACGGTGTTTCCCCTTTCATTTTCTATCTAATGTATTCATTTATAGCTCATTTTTTTCTTATTTACTTTACCAAGTTAAGTCTTGTAGAGCCAGCATGAGTATTGCCTCTGACAGCTGCGTTGAATCAAAGCCCGTCATTCTGTGGTGAGTCCTGTGCTACTAGTCGGGATGCAGTCTCAGCAGAAGAGATGGTAGTGCTCCGGCTGGTATGGCTAGTAGCAGGCTATCGTTTGCTTCCTTGCCACTGATGCTAGTTTCATATTGTGTTCGTCTAATAAATGCAGCTATTTTTGTCTGCTTTTCAGGCAGTTGCAGTCGACATTTCTCTAAAAAAAAGCTGCAAATGCTCACATTTGAAAAACGTCATGCTTACCGACAGGTTTGAGGACAGTTAAGCGGTTTCATTTTAAGCTCGCTGTTGAATGTTAGCTTCTGCTGCTGTTAGCTCAAGCTACCTGGGCAGAGGGTGAACTGACTGTTTGCTGGGAGGAGAGCTGCTACAAAGCTACAGGACAGACACACAGAATCTCATAAATGTAACTCTGAAATTTGTTGGAGTTAGTATGCGAGTTTCATTTTCTATGGTATGCATAGAAAATGTTTATCTATGTGCTTTAACAGTATTTCTTGCCATAATAGATGTGTCAGGCAGTACTCTGTTGTGATATTTCAGGTGGTGGAATAGTTCGGCCATAATTTGACTTTGGCGCTTGAGTGATGTTTATTAATGTAATTGTGCTTGAATCTAAAGAAATAACACACTTGATGAGGCACCTTTGCTTCAGCACCAGATTTGAAGTTTGTTTCATAAACCTCACCCTCACATCCTCACCATTATGCAAAAAACATGGTTGACTCATCTTGTATTTAAATTTCATGTTGTGCATTTGAGCTGCATCGGCATGCTGCTGCTGTCACATGACTACCTGTGTGTGCTTGTGCACAAAATTGTAATCGATTTTTATTTTTTCTCACTGGAAATGGTAAAGTTAAGTCTTAACACTACTTTGAAGTGGAATTGTGATTCTATTTCTAATTTTAGTGTTCTGTACTTTTACTACAGTGCTACACTATGTGGATTAAAGAGCAATATCTGAAGAAAACATTTTACTTTTTCTTTGTTGAAGAACAAATGCTGCATTAAGTAGATTTGAGAGCTGTTTCTCAAGACATATTTTACTTTGTTTAAATTATTATTTTGTTGAGAAAAAGGCTCACGAAGTGGAACTAAGAGCAATTTCTAATGACATTTTAGTTTGTTTACTAGGCTAAAAAAAAATACCAACCAAATTGCAACCATTGAGTTTCAAAATCTTCCATTATGAGACCACTTACCATTTCAGATGCTCAATGAAACTGATTTAGAACACCGGACACAGATTATGGTATTGTGAATCTGTCTGAGTTTTTTAAAACTTAGCAAACTATAAAGTGGAGGCACACCGACTCTCTCTCACTTCTCATTAAAGCTCGGCGGAGAAAAGTGTCTCTTTCTTTCTCTCCTGAAGCTAAATGTGTTGGGGCATCTCTCCCTCACCACAACACGCGGTCTCTCCCTATCTGACAGTGAAGCGGAAAGTACATGGGTCTCTCCCTCAATCATGTAATGGTGAAGCTCTGGAGCGCAAGGTGTAGGCACGGTGTTTGTCATCCTCCCTCCCAAACGACATATGAGTCTGGACAGACATAGAAGTGGTTGGCGGAGGCTCACAACCACAAGACAGTAATTCTAGCTTACTGTCCTGGCACAACATCAGCAGCACATGTCCAGTGAACAGAGCTCAGCTCCTCCTCACAATAATGACAGCTGTTCCTGCCTGCCTGACTGTGTGTGTGTGTGTGTGTGTGTGTGTGTGAGAGAGAGAGAGAGACTCATTGACTCATTGGCTCAGTGAGGTAATTCTAGATCTGTTACTAATGCCAAAGGGAGTCCCTGCTTGCTTTATTGCTCTGGGTGCATGCGTGTGTGTGATTATTTGTATGCATGATGCGCATCCATGTCTGCTCATTAAAACAGAAGGTGTGAGGCCTCATGCATTTAGTGTGTGTGGAGTTAAGGTTTTCCTCTGCTCTTATATCACAGCTCTGTGTGGCTTCTCCATGGTAACAAGCTGCTAAGCTGCAGTTACTCAGTTGTTTTTCCTGCTGTGGAAAAGATGTGACTGCCAAAGCAAAAGAAGTTATGTTACCCCCTAAAGGAAATGCTCATGTGTCTTTGTTTCATTCAGGGATTTAATTTGGGGCCACGACTGGCTTCTATACACATTACCAGTGACGTTCCAGCACTGTAAACTAACACAATGTCTGTAGTCTAAATGTATAGTGATGTTCTCTATGACTACTTGCAAACAGTGTAACCTAGGTTTGAGGGTCAGCAGAGTGTAGTTAAAAGGGAAATTGTCATTCAACTAGTTCCCAAAGTCTCCAGTCATTAAGCAGGTTTGTTGATCTGAAGCAGTGATATTGAACCTGCAGTCTGTGGACCACATTTGGTGCCTAATAGGGTGCCAGGTGGCCCCCCAACCATTTTCTAATTCACAATAAAGAAAAATAAAGTGATTGACACTTGGAATTGTTGTACTTTTAGAATATGTAAGGTGTCAGAGTGTATAAAACAGCATCAAAATAAAGCTTGTTTATTAAAAAACGTGCCAGCAGAGGATCCTCTTCATGTCCCAACAGAGGTCCTAGCTAAGCCCCTAATGTCCTAAAATCCTAGCAATGTCCTAAAATCCTAGCAATGTCCTAAAATCCTAGAAATGACCTAAAATCCTAGAAATGTCCTAAAATCCTATAAACATGAATGGGTCTGCTGTGACTGGCCCCTGGCCTCTTGTCATTCAGCAAAAGTGCCCCCAAGCAAAGTAAATTGAGTGTCCCTAATCTAGATCAGCAACTATCAGCAACTGAGGATTAACCTATAATCGATCCTTTGCTCTGACTAATGCTCCTCAGCAATCTAAAAACTTGTAGTGACTCAAACGACCAGTTTCTGTCTTAGCTTAAGTTGAGAGTACTTTATAAACAAACAGCAGAACCTTAACCAAAATGAGTCACGACTGCACCTGAGCATGACAATCCTGAATCCAGAAAATGTGGGCAACAGGTGCCACTTCCTGATGCACTGCCTTCTGTTTGTTAGTGAGTGGTTTCCTCTGTTACCTTATCTACCTCTGTGCCAGATGGGAGTACCTCTCATTAAAAGTGAATTGGCTCCTTACTGTTACATGCAAAACTTCCATTGGCTCTCTCACGTTACACAATACACAGTAGTCACAGAGTAGTCTAACTTTTCTATGTTGGAACAGTGACACTGACAATCTTCAAGCTTCAGACAAGGATTGTAGACCTGAGAGTTATCAGAATTACTGGTTTTGGGTCAGTTGGGCAGCCTTTATTCATTTAATAGTTAGCCACTGATTTGGATCCCAACCTCTGATAGTGTCAGCATCAGGTGAGAGAGACACTGTGAACCCTGGAGCATCAGCTCTAGGTGAGGGAGAGACCGGTGTGCCTCCGACTGCTTGAAAGCAGTTGTGTGTTATAGGCCTAGTTTGTAAAGTTATAAAACTCTGACAGTTACACAATACAATAATCTGTGTCCAGTGTTCTAAGTTTGTCTGTTAACTTTCATTGTGCGTCTGAAATTATATGTGTCCTCATAATGGAGGTTGCGGTGATTTGACAACAGTGCCGTGCAGAATTCACAGGGTTTGTCTGATTAAGATTTAGGATGTTGTTTTTTTTCCCACAAACATTTAAATGACGTTTATCCCCTGCAAGAAAACAAAAAAATTTAATCCCTAAATTGAAAACCAAATATCTACCTAATTAACAAATATTCAGTGTGCCAAATATTTGGGTCCAGTCCTAGTAATCTGCAGGTCAAAGATTTTGAAAATGGACTTCACATTGAATTTTATTTATGTGATTGGGACGATGCACTTTAACATAATTCAGAGTATGAGACTGATGTATTGCAAAAAGAGTGTATAGCTATTGCTAATTTTCAACTCTTGTCCCTAATAGGGACAGTGATATTAAAACACTGAATTTTAAACATCATAAAAATATGCTACAATATAAACTTGGAAGGCACAATAAAATGCATACACTACAGTACATATACTACAGCACAATACACATATTACAGTAGACATGCCACAGTACATATGCTAATATACACTAACACTGATACTCCCCTGTCACTTTGTATTTACAGCGGGGGCATTATGACTTGAGACCGGAAACAAATGTTCAATTCATCTCAGAATTAGCCTCAGGATGTACTCTGCAACGGTGAACCAATCGAGATGAATTAAATCTCACATAGTGTGATAATAAGAGCCTTGTTATATGGTGCGTTTCACAAGTCAGATGACAAATGTTTTAATTGTTTAATTGTAGGAGATTTAATGTAATCAAAGCATGTACTTTTAAACAATTAAGAAAATATTTCTGCTTCAGTGACTCACATCGGATTAGTACAAGCTGGACTCTCAATAGAAATAAAAGCAGCAGTCACTTCATATGGAAATGTTAACTTGTGCTCGTCTTTATTCCGGCATGTTTTATAACCTCCCTGCCAAGGCTTGCTTTTTACATCTCCATCTCACTTGTCTTGTTGTTTCTCTTGCTCTCTTAATTTCAGCTCAGTGATGCTTTGTTGGCATGACCAATTTCAGACACTTGCATTGCCAAAGCGTGTTTAAGATGTAAATGATCTGTCTCTCCTCTCCCTCCCGCTGTCTTCCCCTTTGTAAACCCCTGGCTGTAGGTGATGAAGTGTTTTTGGTCTCTGGTGATGAACTGCTGCTCGGTCCAGATGGCTCATTGTTGAATCTGCTGCCCTGCCCCTTTAATAACACACTTTTGGCATTGGCTATGTCACTAGTGCTGTTTTATAGCAAACTCTCTCTGTGTGTGTGTGTGTGTGTGTGTGTGTGTGTGTGTGTGTGTGTGTGTGTGTGTGTGTGTGTCTCACAGTGTGTTCTCTTTGTGCCCATATTTTTTGTGCTGCTGGATATCTGACTGCATTATGCTTTATATTGTCTGGTGATAATGTGAACAGATGTAGTGTAACGATGGCGATGAGAACACAACAGAGGGAGTGCAGCCTCCTGTCTTCTCTTAAAGCAGAACAAGTTTAAAGGAGCTGTCATGCTGGGAGTTTAGCCCAATATTGAGGAGCAGTTCCTCTTAAATAATGGCATTGTTATCACCAGTTCTAGACTATGGTATGGTTTGGATGTGCATGTCATTGCCAACAATTTTTGTGGTTTCTCTTTAAGAAGACCATTGTGGACTGTAATTAGCATTTATTAATATTTTCTGGAGGTACATCGATGAAAAGGGGCTGACAAATTGAAATGAAATTGGACTAGAAATGAATGTGGGGATTTCCTGCATTATTAGCGCAAGATTTGCAGAAATCATTTAAATTATGCATATTATGGTTTTAAAGTGGGCAAATACAGGCGCATTTACATGCTGTTATGCCGACTCCCTGTTCTGTATATAACGTTCGATCACGGAAACAGAGAACAGAGTGGTCTCGCCACTGAGATTGGACGCCATGTAACAGAGAGGGTAAATAATTTTGATTGACGTGTTATGCCCTAGTTATTGTTTAGAAAATGTGGTTGACACATATATTATGCCCATATATTAAGGCCGGTACTGTTGTGTTACACATCATGCCCGCACACCTCTTTTGATCGCGGGATGCTGCGATGCATTGTGTAATCACTCACTGGAGCAGAATGATACCGCCATCGTTTGGTCCAGTGTAAAAAAGCAAAGGCAGTATGAATGGGGGACTTTGTCGCGAGCTCTGTGTAAAAGCAGCTTATGATGACAAAAGTGATGTACAAGTAGCCCACAGATTGGAACTGTTAAAAAAAAAATTCAAATTGTGAAAATGAGGACCAGCAGTGTCGGACCATTTTAATCTTGTGATTATGATTTATTCTGCTGCTTGTGACTGAATCAGCCTGAGATGCATGTTAGTGCTGCGTGTGAACGGGGCCAGTGTCTCTCTTTCCTCATGCGCTAAGCAAGGTATCACTCTATCTGCTGCTGAAAGACAGATCTTGGCTCACAGTGATATTTTGGTTTCACTTGGGCTTCTTTTCCTGGCTAGCTTGGTTTGTGTAGTGTGTTTAGAGAGGGAGAGGGAGCTAACGTGTGTGCAGGAGAGAGCGTGTAAAGGAAAGGAAGGGTGAACATTTTGCACAGCTAAAATAATTGTAGAAAGTAACATTGGAATAATTTGTTTATTTTTTTTTAATGTTTAGTTAAAAGGGACATAGCATATTAATGTACAACAGTATAAAAGACAAACGTAAATATGCTGGAGTTAGCATGACTGCTGATTTACATGCGACGTCTCTTGGCAGGTAACAAACAATAGAAATAAAGAAAGAAAGAGAATACACACAACAAAACAACAATTCATGCAGAGGACAAAAGTTCATTAACAGTACAAATGTACACTGTGTGGCATAAAGTGCATGTTGCAAAGTGCCTTATCTGTGTGCAAAGTGCAGAATTCAACACATGTATTGGTTGCCCTCATATAAAAGTACAAGGAGCTATCAACATAAGGGATGGTGATTTTAAGAAAAACGTGACATTGTTTTGAGCTGCAAATTGTGGGTAAATCTAATTTTACAAATGCCTTAACTTGCACACCACTCCCTAAATTTTACCAAATTTTTCAAATTCAGCGGCGTGAATTTAATGAAAACAAACTGGAAGTCGATAGAAGGATAGAATGAGAAGAAAAGGCAGTGAGAAAGTGAGGTATGGTGTCAATGAGGGCAGCTGGTGGTGCAGCCTCCAGCCAGACAACTCTGAAATCTGAGACTTGCACAACCACAGAGCTGAGCGAGGGAGGGGGCAGAGAGAAAGAAACACAACTGGGAGAAAGGGAGAGAATGTCCATCGAGGAGGAAGAGGGCAAAATATGCAGGCTCGAGGCAGAGCGAGCATGCAAAAAAGTGTGGGGCAGAGAGAGGAAAATGGAGAGGTACTGACATGAAAGATGAAGTTAGCAGGGCAAATAAAATTTGTAAGAAATCAGTAGTCTTTGTCAAAAAAATGATGTTTCATGGAAAAGAAGGAGTTATGTGTTTGGTTAGAGAGCCGCCAAGAGAGAGAGGGGAAGGGTGTGAGTGAGCATGCTCTGTTTGGACTGACATCGGATGCCGGCTTAGCTTCTCTCCTTCATGCACAGAAACACACCCAGCAGCAGTGACACCTACCACACTCCAGGGGACAGAGGGAACATGGCTTGAGTAAAAGAGCGCAGAGGAGAAAAAGCCAGAGGGAGAGCTACTTTGTCTCGGGACTTTCCCTCCTTTTCCTCTCTCAGCCCTCTCCTCTTTCACCGGGAAAACGAGAGAGAGCGAGGCTTTGTTTTCCCAATCAGCAAAGGATTATTCTTCCAGTAACTCTTAACACCGTACATGTTTTTCATAGCAAGCAGCCCTTCTTTTGCCGTGGGAATTGTGCTTTTGTGCTGCTTGGAAGTTTGAAAAAATTGGTTTTGGAAGAGGATTTTTAAAGCTATAGCATTGCCAAATAGTCCCTGAAGATCTGGCACCGGGAAAAAAAGGTGGAACTTACACAAGGATGATTTGGACACGCTCTACAGTGACTTGGCTGAACTATCTCATGTTGTGAAGTTCCCAGTGGCTGATTGGGAGGAGCCTGGGAGTGGCAGGTTGACCACACACGGACAAACAGACTAAATTTACAAAGCTTTCAGTGTAACAGAAAGTGAATCAGTGTGTTGTCTGTTTCTCTGTGCTGCGGCGAAAGCAACAGAGCAACCTGCTTGGTTCTTTTTTTGGCATTCAGTTTGGCCTGATCGGCAGGTCTGATGGATGCCTGTTTTACTGGCTGTTCCTGTGACTAAAGGATTTTTTTTTTTTTTTTAACTCTACAGACATAGACAGGCACTCTGTTGTCCTCCTCTTGTCCCATCCCCTTGTGGACTGTTTTTTTTTACGGGTATTAAGCATTACAGTTGTGTGGACACAACCCTCATTCTTTCATTCCAGCTTCCACTGGACCCGCATGGGCTTATGCTTCCTAAGTGTTGGACCGGGAAGCAGAAATGTGATCCTCTGTTTTGCGGTGTGTTTTGGGCAGCAGCAGCAGCGTGGTTTCCATGGAAAAGACCAGAGAAATATGGCGACGAGGGGCTGCGTGAACGCTCTACCCCTATGTCTTTGGTCCAAGTGAAATCAAAGCCAGCTAGCGTAGCACTGCAAGCTCCGCCCTGGAATTCCTTGTTCAGACTCTTCTCATGTGTAGCCACAAGGAGCGTGCACAGGACTAAAGGTGAATGAGCTTTTAAAAGATAATGCCAGTGAAAGCGTGCTTACTTCTGGAAACATTTACACCTTTTCTCCTCATCAGCTTAATGTGTGACGTGCAGCTCTCCCCACAGCTGCAGCCAAGGTGTTGTAAAATGTCGTAAATTCCTGCGCTCAGTGCAGCTCTCTTTGTCAGGTTGATAAATTGATACTTCGTGTACAGAGAGCCTGAAAAGCAAAAGTGTGTGTACTCTGCGTTGTTACTTACTGTATGTTGAATAGCTCGTTTCTGGGGACAGAAGACCCTTCAAGCAAGCGTGCCTGTGTGCATTGTGGATTATATGTGGCAGTGTGTATGAACACTGCACAGTGTGTGTGACTGAGAAAAGAGTGGGCTATGAGTTGAGAACAAAGAATGGCATGTTTGTGTTGAAGCCCAGCTTGTTTTCTGCCTCCCCCTCTGCTCGTGCTCTGTTCTTCTGTCTCCTGTTCCTGTGTCTTTCTCATGTCTTCTTCCATACCCTCTTTTCTGTATCTTTTGCTACCATCCTTCTTACTTCTTGTTTCTTGCCCTCTATGCCCCCTTCTTTTCTCACATGTCTTGGCTTCAGAGTAGAATCAGTATTCTCAGGATGTCTGAATATTTGCCTCTTTTGAATCCCTTTTTTTCCTATTGTTGTGCTGAAGGCATTTGAGTCTTTCTGTAGTGTGTGAATGTTTCTTTTTTGTGTAAGGCAAGTTGAGGCTTGCTGCAGGTTAACTTAAAGTCAATCTTAAAGCATTTTGGATTTGTGTTTTGTTTAGAGCTGCCATAAACTCTCCCTGGAGATCTCTGCTGTGAAGGACAAACCCACAAATACTTAGCTCATTGAAATAAATCCGATTCCCTCCTCTGAAATAGCAATTGGTAGAAAATGGGATCCTCGTTAGTGTTTGATAAGCAGAAATGCTTATGCATCAAAATCGATTTCACTTTCCCTCCAGGAGGGATAGTGTAATGTGTGCTGATCCATTAGGCCCGCAGAGGCTATGTTTATGTGCTCTCAGTAATCTAATTCTCGAGTTACTATGTTTGTGGGTTTACACACATGATGTGCCCATATAAAAGATTGCTTGCTGTAATCATTCCCTCTTGGCAATAATGAGATCACATCCTAATGCACTTTTAATGGAAGTGATGGGAACCAAATCCACAGTCCTTGCTTTGTGCAAGAAAATGTGTTTGATATAAAGCTCATGCAAGGCTTCAAATAAAGTGCACAACTTTTATGTTAGACATTGTAGTATAAAATTCTGTCAGCACCTTACATGATGTATATAGTCAAATTACTGTATTAGTCCGACTTAAACTTGACTTCGAAAATCAACATGTTAAGCAACAAGTCCTACTGAAACAGTACTAAATTTTCTCAGTGTCAGGCTAACACAGTTAGATAATGTGGTCTGGAATTGAGCTCTTTCATATATATGTCTCAATCGGACCTGAACATGCTCCTTAGTCCCCATATCAGGCTTTGACCCAGAAGTTGAACTGCATAAATTTGTAGCAGAAAGCCTAGAAAAACAAAAGGAGGTGGAGAAAGGAAGAAAAGACGAAGATATCAACATGGCGAATGCTAGAACAAGAACCACGCATGACCAATTGTACGGCACCGAAAAGTTATCTATGTTTTCACCTTTCGACATGCAACCCGTTTGCCACTTGCTACATAGCTGAAAGTAGGCATATCCCCACCTACCATGGCGAAGTCGGATGTACTTCCATCAATAAATTGATTCTTCTCCAGTGCTTGTTTGGTGGGACAAGGACAGTAGACCAGTTAAATGACCTAATCAAGCTATAACTGTAGCTCGACATCCCGGTGCATGTTAACGTACTGAGTGTGTCTCTGTGGCCGTGGCTCTCTGGAGAGCTGCAGTGGAGGGATAGTAACATAAAGAGGGAACTTTGGACTAAAAAGACTAACTTTGGTAGATATCCCATTGATCCATCTGATCTGCAGAACTTCTGGATACATCCTTGCACAGAAAGAAGACTGTGGATTTTGTCCCCCCAGTCATTCAGTGTCTGAGGCAGTACCTGTCTTTAGCAGACGAGGCATATTTATTATGCTGCAGCAGGGAAAAGCCACATATGGTACAGTTTAGATTTTACAGTTTAGATTCTGTTTCACACAGAATATATAGCAAAAGCTTGCATGATGTAACGGAGGGGGTGAGGACTTACAGCAGGGATGCACTGATTTATCAATGACCGTCAGTATCAGCCACCTCTGACTGTCATTTCGGTGTCGGCAAATGATATTCAGGATTTTTTTGTTCTACATCAGTTTCAAGTTTGATAAAAAGCAGGTCTGATATCATGATGTATCATGATGTTACCATGTTTCGCTCAAATCTAATCTTGTAAAATGTATTTCTTGGGAAGAAACTTTGAAAATCCGTTTGAAGGAGACATTTGTTGCATATTATAGATTTTAGACAGGGAGTTATGGTGCTATATGTAGTTGAAAGGTTTTTGAAGCAGTTAAGAAGTTTTTTCATGTGACAGAAGGTTGTATTAAAGGTTGTGTCATAAATTTGTGTGATTGAATTTGCGCTCATTCAAAGGTAGTGTACAGAACGGCCGATCTACTTTAAAACAATTAAGTACTTTTTTATAACCGAGAGTTCTTTGTTTCCCTGGCACAAAATGGGAAACGACAAAAGCACAAAATGTGAAATGACATAAATCTGTAAGCCAGATTGTTATTTTAAGCATCGGTATCAGCCCATAATTTCACAATGAGTGCTTCCCTCAGTTATAGTCATGAGTTTCATTAATATGATCGGGAGTCATGGGGAAGTTTTTAGCATGGGTTGTTAGGACAAGGCATATCAAGGAGAATGTGGAGTACATTTTAGAGTACCACAACATACAAAAGTACAAAGCAAAGTTTACTGCTTATTGATACTGTTGCTGTACAGTCACAGCCTGGTTTTTTCTGTTCTGATGTAATGGGAAACACAGCCTCAAATAATGCTTACATTATAAAGCTATACAAGTCCAACTTGTAAATTACACATGCAAATAATTTCATACTTTATTTGGTCTAAATCCTCATTTTACCACGTGATGGAGAATAAATCAGCTAATTGCTGTAAAGACTACAATTTCCTGTATTTAAAGCATTTTTCCAATATTCAGTCTCAAACTGGAATTATTTGACTTTTTGGTCACATGGTAAACTGTTGTTGCAATGTGTGAAATGTAGTAAAACATTTGTTTAGCCATTCTATTTATATTGGCTTCAGATATAGCTTGGGCAAAGATGTTTCTCCTTAAAAACAACCCACTTAATACCGCAGCTTGAACCGCAGGAAGTTTTTGTAACCTAGAGAGTGTTGATAACACATGAAACAATAGAGTTCGAGTAAGTGCCCTCCCAGTGCAATATCTTTGCCATGTGTTGGCAAGTGTTTTGCAATGTGTGAGGCACAACAGACTGAAAAATCTGCTGAAGTTGGATTAAGCCAGCTACATGGCAAAGATGCCTTTTAAAGGTGCTAAAATGGAAAGTCTGTACATGATCTTTCATTATGTAAGACAAGTATGCTTATAAAATGAGTAATGTTTACATGAGCTCCACCTTACCTGCATAACTGCTTCGGTCACATGGTTTGACTGTATGTATGTCACGCATGTAAACTTTGCATGCTTTAATGTTAATATCTGAGCAAGTGTCACAGACCTTCTTAAATTAATGTCAGGTCATCTTTTCCATTTTTCCAACAACAAATTGACATAAGAAATCATGCAGGGACACACTGTTTTGAAAATATATCTGCAAGGTTTGCTTGCTGTGTTGTGTTTTAAAACATTGTTGCAAGCGTAGAGAGGACACTGGAAAAGATTTGGAAAACTACATTTAGGCTGAAAGGTTTCAAAAAGTCAGAAATTTTGATATAATGATAACACATGTTTTTAAGCACTGTCTGAAATTTGGAAATCAGATAATAAACTCTGTTTTTTACAGTTTTGGCTGTGATAGAGGATGTAATTTTTGATGAATTTAACAGAAGGCATGTTTTCTTCAAAATCATTTTAAAAAAAATTCAAGAAAAAAAAATAGCCAAAATTTGGCAGTAAAGTAAAGGCAAAATACAACCTTTTAGTTGTAGCCCCTCCCCTAAAGGCAAATTAAAAATAAAAATGATAATAAAAAACACAAGTATGATTGAATTTGGCTCATTCAAAGGTGTAATCAAGGGCTTGAATGACTTTTAAACGTTTTGTTTTTTTTTTAAATAATGAATATTTCTTTGTTTGTTGGGCACAAAAAGGTTAATAGATTAGATAAACAACAAAAACATCTATATTAGCACAGAATTTCACAATTTTTGCATCCCAAATAAAATTGCGTTACCTCTTCAGAAGCAATATGCAATTTTAATCCAGGTAGTTAAGGGGTAGTGTCACAACTTTTGAAGCAGTGTAGGTGTTATTCGGTGTAAAATGATGACTGTTTGTTTGCTTCAGTAGAGAGCAGCTTCTGTGCAGCAGATAGAGGTTGAAGTGGCTGCAGAAGCGATGACAGGCAGTAAGAGAGCATCATCAGATACACGTCTGCTGACACAGAAAATGAATACTGCTATTTGAAGTCTCTGGTTGAGTGACAGATGTATACTGAGGTCAGGATGATTGTTTTGATGGCAAAAGCCATGTGGTAAAAATTGAGCTCATAAAAAGCATACCATGTTGGCAAACAGAGTTCAGCCAGCTGTTTGGTCACGTGTAGAAACTGACACATCAGCATGTTATGATCCTGACACTAAATAGAGCAGCAAACTTACGGATGGAGCTATCTGCTTTATAAAATATGAATTAACAGTGCTGGGAAACCAGTGTGGAGCCAGCAGACAGCACAGTAGGAATCAATGACCGTAGAAGTCTTGTCTAATGTAGGTTGCATTAGCAGCGCAGTAAGTGGCTTAAATGCCTTGAATGAGCATTGCTTAGTCTGTGGAAGTGCACAGAACGGGCAGTGCGTCTCCTCATCTCTCGTAGTCTGTTGGCACAGCAAAGATGGCAACCATAAACAGTAGACTGTGTCATTGTGTAATTCAGAACTGCTTCATATGTAACCGATGAGAGCCTGTTTGATATCCATTGTCAGAAATGACAGAACCAGGCCATCACTCTGTGGCAGACTAACGTCTTCTTCCAGTAGTATTGCGCATTCAGCTCGCTGTCCGTTACTCGATGGTTATTGTAAGTTTCCTGTTGTGGGTTGGTTAGTTGGTATGATTCCCAAGCAGTATTTTCTAGCTTTGTTCCTCAAAGTCATGTTTGTTTACCCTCTGTTTTTTCTTCTTTCTTTTCAGAGGTCCCCACATTTCAAGAGAAGACGAAAGCCTTATTTGGAAATCTTATGGACGAAGGTTGGTATTTGTTTCTGTTGGTGTTTTTTCACCCTCTTCATTTGTCTCCCTGTCAATCTGCTGTTGTATTTGATGACAACAGTTTCAGCAGGTTTTCTGTGTGTGTGTGTGTGTGTGTGTGTGTGTGTGTGTGTGTGTTTGTGTTTGTGTTTGTGTGTGTGTGTGTGTGTGTGTGCTCATCTCCTTGTGGTCATAGCTGTTACTTGGATTATTTCCTGTTTGAGGATTCGGATCTCCTTGTTGGCTCCATTCAGGCAACATGTAGCACAACTGACTCTTTGTCTAACACAGATATGTGTGCAACATGTCTGTTTGCCTTTCACTTTTTAATGTGATATTTTTAGACTATATCCACACAGGATATACTGTATATCTCAATGTTTAAACAAGGCTAAATAGATGATACTTTGTAATGTAGCGTTGTACACATGCTTTTACCGATTTATGGAACTGTTGAGTGTGTGATTTTATTTGAGTGTGATGGGTGTGAATGTTTTTTTTCACGTTTTTAAGCCCCTAAATGAAAGTTAATTTTCTGTCACTATGTGATGGACAATTAAGTTTTTTTGAATCTTGAATCTTATAGAAGCTGATACAAACTCCTGACCCGAGATACACTGTCCCTAAAAAACACTGTTGTGCACACATTGCACAGAAAAAAGGAACACATAGTCAAATCTTTGTGTAACAGCCAAATCTGATTCTAATTAAATCATTGTGATTTGGCACTAGTATTAACAATCCCTCACAGTAAATAGTTTATGCTCAGTCCCTTTCTGTTATGCTGCTGCTTGTGAACACAGAGGACTGTGTGCTCAGTCATTGCTTGTGTCATCCCTCCCTCCACCTCCTTGATGCAGAGCAGTATGTGCTCATTGTACTCTCTCTGCTTAGCTGACTCACTCTTTCTGTCTCCCCAGCTCCTCTGAGCTCATGTTTTCACCTCCTACTCTCACACTCATTGTTTTACCTTTGTGTTGAACATATAATTTTTTCATAAAGGCTCTCTGGGGAAGTATCATCCTTAACGAGCCGCTGGTTCTCTTCACTGTCCACATTGTGAAAACTCAGGCCCAGAAGCTGTGTAATCTGTAAATTCAGACTGTAAAGCCTTTTGTGAGACACCTGCTTATAACAAAAGGGCGCTGGGCCTTTCGTGCCCGCACTTTGTCTTTATCTTGGCAGCGTGACTTCTCAGCCCCCCGTGTGCCAACTGAACAAGTGATACTATGTTTATCCCCCCACTGGCTCTCTTTAGCCGGGCTTGTTCTTACTTGCTGTAGCCTTACGTGCTGCCAACTAGCGATTACAGCTGCTGCTAGCCAGGCAGCATTTTATCAGATGTAATGTTTAACCCTTTGAAACCTGAGCAAACTGGTTAGATTTCTTTCAAAAACATGGAAAGAAGGTGACAAATAAGTTAGTATGAAGTGGCCCAAAAATTTGCAAGAAATTAGTGACAATTATCTGAAAGTAACAACATGATTAAAAAAAAATTTAATGTAGTTTTCTGGAATTTTTTCTCTATTTTTTAATAATATCAGTGTGTGATAGACAGCTAATTGTCAGGTGATTTCCCTGTTGATTTTTTTTTCACCAATATTTTTTGTGTAATTTATAGGACATTTCTTGCCTAGTTGCTCATTACTTTTTTCCCCTCAAAAGAAATCAAACCAATTACCTCAGGCTCCAAGTTTTTAAACGCTTATGAAAGGCATCTAAACGCAGCACAGGAAAACTGATGTCAATTCAGGTGTTAAAGGGTTAACCCTTTGAAACCTGAATAAATTGGTTTGATTCCTTTTAAAAACTTGGGAGGAAGGCAATGAACAACTTCAGAACAAATTGCCAAAAAAATTGTAATAATTTAGTCGGAAGTTAAAAGAAAATGACCCGAAAATAAGACAAAAGAAGTTTGTAAAACAAACATGACAATTTCCTTTAAAAGTGCTTAAAATATCTTCTTCTGTATCATAACTTTAAAAATATAATCATAAGATTGATAAATAGCGTTTTGTGGGCATTTTCCCTTGTGTTTGGATAACATCTAATAATCCTTCCCAGCTAATTTTCAGGTAATTGACTTGTTACTTTGACTGTTTACTTGCAATTTGCATTTTTTCCTGATGTTTTCAAAAGAAATCAAACCAATTTCCTCAGGTTTCAGAGGTCTGAATGCTTACGAAAGGCGTCTAAATGCAGCACAGGAAAGTTGATGTCAGTCCAGTTGTTAAAGGGTTGAACCACGAAGAAAAGAATTCAGCATGTCCTTCTTAAAGTGGATGTAACATGTTTTTAATGTTCTTAAAGCCATAATACGATCACCAGGTCCGTCACTGGTGTCATTTTGCGTGCCAGAATCCAAAAGTGTGTGTATAGCTCAGCCAATCAGAAGCGATGTGTTAATCACATCAATCACAACCGAGCTGGCTTTTTCAAGCATTACTATGCACCAGTGAAGATCAGTGACCGATGATCCCGCAGAATTCAAATCAGAAGTTGATGTTTTATCCAAACAGATGAAACTCTCATAGTTGAATCAAAACAGCACATTAATTCACTCATACTGTTCTGGTTTGGCAAAAGTTTCTCAGCTCTGAGACTGCAAAACTTGCCCCCTTTCCTGGCCTCCTGGTTGAGGTCCAGTGTTGATCTATTTCAGTGAAGTATGTTTAGCCATAAAGTAATTCCACTGGCTGAGCTGCAGTCACTATTCTTCATCTTGATTTTAGTTTAACCCATTCATCTTTTCTAGGCTACTTTCACCTAATAAAGAGGAGATTAATCATCTCCTCTGTTATAATTAAAGGGTAACTTTTTAAAAAAAATTATTATTATACCTGGGCCCTGTTCGCTTGTTTTTGTGTCTAAATGACTTATGGGAACAGCAATTCTTGGCCCAGTATTGAGCAACAGTGCAATTATGCAACGCCATGTACATTCACTAAATTGCTTTTTTCCACCATCGACAGACTGATTGTTTTTGTTAGTGTCTGACAACATTATGGAAAGGATCCCTACAGAGATGAAGATAAAGATTGTTTTTGATTAAACAGAAACGGCCTCAAAACTGCTATCCTCAAGCAAGCCAGACTCCATTTCAGTAAAAAGTTTTGTGTCTCTGTGAAAGATACTTTATTCAAAGTCGACAGAAACAAAACAAAACTCACGCAAGCTGTCTTGGTTCGTCTGTCCACTATTCCAACAATGACCAACTCTGGTTTGGCTAAAATAAACCCTTAATTCACCAGTTAGAGAGTGAAAATATGCTGCTTCTGTACAAAAAATTAAATTGTGCTTATTTAAATGGAGACTGTTTCTGGTTCAACACAAAGACCGTGCTCTCTAACAAAAAGCATAATTTCCATAATGTTGTCAGACTCCTGTAATAACAATAATCGGAGCCTGTCAGTGAGAAAAACAAGCACTTTTAGTGCATATACAGTGGATTAAATTGCAACCTGTTTCTTAGCTGCTGGCTCCAGCCTTGTAGCTCTTTCAAGCTTAATTTTAAGAAATTGCTGTTCCTGTTAGTCACTTAAACACAAAAAACCCATGAGAAAACAGGTTGTTCCGGTTGAAAAATACCAAAGGTAACCTTCAAGTATTATCACGGTCCGGAGTGGCAGATTGATCCATTTCTCTCTGACATCCACTCATACTTGTCATCTCGAGTGGTCACACATTTCAAAACATGACACTGCAGTGTTTCACACAGACACAGCTAGCAGTTAGCCTCCACTCTGACAAAAAACACTAGTTGAGTCCTTATCAAGGCTTGTTTTTTTTATTTTTTGTAAATATTTTTCCAAATGAAGGAAGTATTCATTCACCCATTAACATCTGAGCCATTTTTTTCTGCTGCATTCAGACGCCTTTAACAAACATTTAAACCTCTTACAGCTGAGAAAATTGGTTTGATTTCCAGAACCTGGAGAAAACATAATGAGCAGCTTGGCAAGCAATGTCATGCAAACTGAGTAAAATGATCAGAAAGTATCTGAAAATTATGCAACAGGAAAAAAAGAGGGGAAAAAAGCATATTTTTTAATTTTTCTCTTAATTTCCTCTTTCCTGGGGGGCCTTTTTAAATTTCTCTTTTTTTTTTTTTTTTTTTTTTTTTTTTTTACAGAAAACAAGCCAATTTTCTCAGGTATCAAAACGTTAAAATTATGTTCCTAACACTTCACTACAGAAGGACATACACTATACATTGAAGTGCATGCTTGCAGTGTCTGTTTACTGAACCGAGGCAGTGTTTAATGTCTAAGTTTTAACACAGCCTCCATGTTAACTGGATATGTTGGATATGTTGAGTGTAAATATGTATATATATATGTATAATATTTAATGCTGAGTTTGTGAGACAAATAAAGCAAGTTAGCTAATGAGCTTGCTTCAAAAATGTTTAAAAAAACACGATGCAAGTTTCCATTTGGCTGTATCTGTGCACAACCGAAACAAAAAAGGCATCTATAGACCCATTTTGATATAGATACTATGAATATATAAATACTCATGATTTATACATCTCTCATAAAGCTACCCAACTGCAGTAAGACAAGACTGCCAAGACTCTTTGCCCCCAATTCTGATCATAGCATTGTTTCCCAACTGGATTTGCCAAGTTAGTAACTGCCTATATGGAGCTACTCTGTCTTAGTTATTTCAGTCTTGCATGCTAGCTGACTGTGACCCTGGCCTTGGCCTAGCTCAGTGTCCTGAGCTAATTCGATCCCACTGCTTCTAGCATTGCTATTAGCATGCTAGCCAGCTAAGACGTTCTATAAATAGCTGCTTAGGCATTATCTCCACCACAGCAGATGTGTTTACAAGCGGGCACACTCAGTTACAGCAAGCTAATACGGCCTCTCATTAGGTCCAGTTTATACCTCTGCGGTTGGCATGCGGGTGCATATGTGCATGCAGAAAGGCTTTACCCTAACAGATGCTCTCAGAAGTGGTTGGAGCTGCCATTTACCAAGCTGGACGTTAAAGGGAAGCTTGTGCAAGTAGTGATGACATAGAAAAAATCCTGATGCACTCGATATTTGTGGTTATTGGGTGAACTGAAATCCCTCTGTGGGTGGTCAAAAATATCAACAGGACATCACTGAAATTTAACAAAAGCTGCTGGCTTTATAGTGGTGTGTTTAGAAAACTGAAATTAACCAGAGAAGTTTTAATTTTTTTTTAATGTTTAATTGGTAATCGTTGAAGTATTCATCAGCAAATCATCAAAAAGAGGTCAAAAGAAAAAAAAAAAAAGAGAGACTCGGATGACTCGGACTCGCTAATTTTAGAAACTAGATGCAACAAATGCACCGTCACTAATACCCTAACCTCTTCTCCTAAGCAGTGTTAAAACATTGATTCAAATTAGTCTACACCAAGTTTGACAAAGAGACTGAATAAGTAAGAGATATATAAAGAGAAGTAACCACAGACCTGTCACAGACCTCTGTACACGCTGCTCTCCACTGTTTATCTGTTCTGCAGTCCGCTCGTGACGTCACACGGACACACCAAAATAAAACCACACCCACACACACAGAAGTGGTTATGCGTATGTTGCAAAGCTGTGTACACAGCTCTGCTTCACAGGCAATAGGAAAGGAGCCTACAGCCTATTTTTTAGCAGGTTTACTGGTGTTTGTAAAACCCACGTGCACACGCTAATTTTGGTGGGAAAGGGGTATAAGCAATGTACAACACAGCATAAATTTAGACTCAACAAAGACACAATAACACAATCATGCAAAGAAAGTGTCAGCATGGGATGAACTTTTACTTTGTAAAACCTCAGGGAGCTATTTTTGACACATGCTGTATTTTATATTGAAAGCTTCAGTTTTGATGAAACATTTGCTAAAGGCATTTAAGTTTTTTGTTTGAGTTTGTTGTATTCCAAAATTTTGAGAAATATTTTTATTTTTATTGTAAATGCGTGTTGATTCCAGTTATCGGTTATTGATCTCATTAAGTACTAATAATCAGCATCAGTATCGGCCCTGAAAAAACAATAACGGTCGACCCCTAGTTTTGCTGCTGCTCCAATCTACAGTAGTACATTGCTTAGCTTCTGTGTTGGCACTCTTTTCGCTTCTCCAAACTGGAGACGTGCCGACTGACCTCAACATACTTAATACATGACTATTCAAGTACTATTCAAGTACTCTCCCACCCCACCTTAAAAATCCAAACTATACCTTAAACCACAAAGATCCTGAAACACGTGTCAATACCACCTATCATCACTCCCTGGCTGCTGCTGCATTTTCTATTAAACACCTTTTAATGATTAAATTAGCTTATAGGTTATCCAAATTGAGCAGCTGTTACGAAAGCTTTGGCAGCATTTCAGCGGTGGGCGTTAATTTCCCAGCTGTTGTACTGTCTGTGTACATATTGCAGTGCCGTCTCACCACCTGGCTCTCCTCTTTTGTCTTTACCTCCCACACAAACTATCCTCTCCTCTCTCCACATTTTCTCCTCTCTGTTCTGGGTCTCCCTGCGCTGCATCTGTCTGTGGGCAGCGATATAAAAAGCATGCCAGGTATAGTGGAGAAGGTGGGGACACAGGCATGCACAGTCATCCCACCCAAAGCCCTGTACCGCCAAGCAAAGACCTGATATGTGAAACATCTTTATCCTCCTGTCCTTCTCTCCCTTTTTTATCTCCACACCCACACCCCTGTGTCCACTCTTTGCTTATTTTTTCACTCCTTTTTTCTCCTCCTCCGTTGTCCTTTTAACTCATCCACATTTTTACATGTTCCTAAGTTTTAAGCTCTTTCTATCCACCAATGATGTAACTTGCATGATTCTAAACTTTGCTGTCTCATTCCTCCTCCTCCTCCTCCTCCTCCTCCTCCTCCTCCTCTTCCTCCTCCTCTTCCTCCTCCTCCCTCTGTGCTTCCTTCATCTACAATCCCTGTGCCCCCCTTCCTCACGACATACCTATTCTGCTGCCCATCATTTATTACTCTGCTCTCCACCCTCTGCTTTTCTCCGCTCCACAGGCCATCCCATACTTAACCACAAACCTGTTACCAAGGCAACAGCACAGCACGATAGGAAACAGCAGCTTCACACACACCACATCTGAGTTCACTTAACTGTCTGCTGCTTCTTTTTTATATATAGCGATGACCAAGAAAGTCTGTGCAGCTGACTTGTTGTTGGGACAGTAATAAACATGTGAAATCTAAATGTCTGCAGTTAGCAGTGTCTAAACCTCCAACAGTCAACATTGGTTGGAGGCACTGTGGTTACAGATATTACTCAGTGTCGTAGGATGACTACACATTACAGTTTGAGACAAGTGGGTAACCACTGTTTGCTTCTGTAAAACTAGTTGGTATTATATGATGTATGATTTCTTTTACATTTTTGCACGTACTAATTCTATGAAGAATGTAACCATACTGTCACTTTTGATCACGAACATTGGATACTTAAAACCTCCTCTACTCGTCCCTCTTTTTTTGGTAGAGGGGACGGGATCTTTAGGGGGAGATAGCAGGTCAACAGCACATTACCCAAAGAAGTGCTTTACATCATCTGAAAGCAGGGAGCCTGAAGATTTATTTTTGATGCAGCTCAGCATTGTGTGTCAACTTTTTCTAGTGACAGATATATAATAAAAACTGCGTTTTGTGTCGGCACTTATTTCAACGTTGAAAGTTCATAGGGCAGGGATGCTAAACTTGTTTTGTTTGGGGGCCACTTTTGAGAAATAATGGGGCCAGGGGCCAGACACAGCAGCCCCATACATGTTTCTAGGATTTTAGAACGTTTGTAGTATTTCAGCACATTTCGAGGATTTTAGGATACTTAAAAGATTTTTGTAAGTTCCAAGGATTTTAGGACATTTCTTGGATTTTAGGATGTTTTTAGGACATTTTTAGGATTTTAGAATACTTCTAGAATTTCAGGGCATTTCAAGGATTTTAGGATGTTTCTAGGATTTTTGACATTAGGGGCTTACCTAGGACCTCTCTTGGGATCCTCCGCATGCCAGTTTTTTTTAAATAAACGAGCTCTATTTTGATTCTGTTTTATGCACTCTGGCATCTAACGTATACTAAAAGTACAAAAACAATTCCCAGTATGAATCACTTTATGTTAATTGTGAATTAGAAAATAGTAAATGGCCAAAAATACTGCTTTAGGAGGCCAATACCTTGAGGAACATCATAGAAAAATTCATGCTGTTATTTGATAGCAGAAACTTTTAACATTCACAGATTTCTGTTAAAGTTGCATTTGTCAGTGATTGGATGGTGAGCACTTCTGTTCTGGAAACTGCCGAAAAACCTTCTCACTGTTAATATACCCGTAAAACACAGATATGATATTACACATTTGTACTGCATACTAAAAACTGCACAGGGCCAGCGCAGCCTCAACAGCCTCAAGAGGCCCAAGTCCCTGACCTGTAGAGTGGAAGAATTTAATTCTGAAATGTGTGTTTGCCATAAACTGCCTGGTTAGCCACCAACAATAACACAAACACATTAGATTGTGGCTCTGCTTCTATTGTTGCTAGAGCTCTGAAGCATGATGAGTTTCACTGACGATGTGAGAACAGATTAGTGCAGCGTGTACCTGCACGTCATCATGTAAACTGAATAGAGCTACTGGTGAAAGCATATCAGGAAGGGGGAGTTATATTTCCTGCAGCACAAAGTTTTTTCATCAGGGAACACATTGAAAGGGTGATCCTCACCTATGATGAAACCTTGTTCACATTGTTGTATCGAAGACTGGAAACTGCTTTTGTTAGTGACTGTGACCAGAAACGGTTAAAACTAGAAATGAGAAAATAAAAGTCATATCCACATTAATGTTTATAGTAAAAAGTTACTTCATGGATGTTTGATAATAAAAATATTGTAAAACACTAAAATGTTCTGCCTTTACTTCATATCTTTATCACAAGCATTTGAACCATATTTGAGGGGGGAAAAAAAGTTACTCGCTTAATTTTTTTGAAAATTTAAAAATTTAATCAGCCGTTATATCAGTTATCAGAATTTTTTGTTCCCTAATATCGGTAAGGACATCGGCCCCAAAAAATCCATATCGCTCAGGCCGCAGTATATACGTGTTTATAAGGCAAAACCAACATGGCCTGCACTCACAATATTTTCTAGATGTTGGTCGCACAGAACTGAACTGAGCTGATCAGGGAATTAAAGTCCATTATAAAGAATCGAGAAAATAGCACTCTTGGTCATTGTGACTGCTACTCAAGTGTAACTGAAACTGTTTTAGAAAATTGTCCTTGTGTCTGGATTTGACTGTTTTTGTGTCGCATTTTAACTGGAGGTTGTGCTCGCTCATTATGGTGTGACAGTTGTACATGTCTGCTTGTTGTTTATTGTAACAATGTTTGCGCGACCTTCTTCGTCAGGTCACTCTTGAAAAAAGAGAGAACTCCACTTGGTTAAATAAAGGATAAACTGCATATGTGCAGTAAGGAGAGGTTTAGATAATTGACCATATTTCTCTCTCTCTCCCTCCCTCTCCCTCTGTCCCATCATCAGAAATGAGTCGCCAGACTGCCACCGCGCTGCCCACAGGAACCTCCAAGTGCCCCCCCTCCCAGCGCGTGCCCACCTTGTCAGGCACCACTGCCTCTAACAGCGACCTGGCCAGCCTGTTTGAGTGCCCTGTCTGCTTCGACTATGTCCTACCCCCCATCCTGCAGTGCCAGTCTGGACACCTGGTATGTACAGTCCAGCCTGGAGTCGACACCCTGAGCGTCTCACTTGTGTTACATTTTGAGACAATGATAACAACTCCTCTAAGAAAACAACCAACACGTGGAGGGAAAACTCTAACTTGTTTTATGTTGACCCCTTCCAGGTATGCTCCAACTGCCGGCCCAAGCTCACTTGCTGCCCCACCTGCCGAGGCCCCCTGGGCTCCATCAGGAACCTGGCCATGGAGAAGGTGGCTAACTCTGTCCTCTTCCCCTGCAAGTACGCCTCATCGGGCTGCGAAGTCACCCTGCCTCACACTGACAAGACGGAGCACGAAGAGCTGTGCGAATTTCGGCCGTACTCCTGCCCCTGCCCCGGCGCCTCCTGCAAGTGGCAGGGCTCTCTGGACGCTGTCATGCCCCACCTGATGCACCAGCACAAGTCCATCACCACACTGCAGGTCAGACCAAGCCCGCAGGAAGTGTGCCAGGCTCTGATGCAAATTTTACATAGTGGCCAAAAGTGGAATTACACCACCCGGGTCCGTCACGTGATACCCACGGGCCTTAAACTGGGAAAAAGATGTTCGTTAAATCAGTGGATAGTTTTTTGTGAGTGTGAAAACCCCTGCAAAACGACTCATTTCACTATCTCGATTTAAGCCACCCAGCTCCATAACATCTGAAAAGTCTAAAAGAGCCGCAAGATTCAATTTTTAGTCCGCCATTCAAGCTAGCGAGGGGCTAAATTTTCAGTCACTCCGCCAGCGGAAGTTACCTGCTCGGGCACACTCAGCCGCACTCGGTCGTTTTAAACCTCATGGGCTTGCAGATCCGGTTATTTTATACCCGGAAAAAGAGCTTTTTTTTTGCTTCATGTGCCAATGAGCAGCTCCCATAGGAATGACCGGGGCCCCGCCTCCATGGCCAGACTTTCTTGATACATCTGTGGGTCAGACACTGACTCGTCTCCTCAATTTATGAATTGGGGCCACTAATGGTGAAGTTTGTGGAAGCAAAAGATGAGTCTGTTGGAGCTCAGATAGAATCTGCGTTACTTCACATTTCCGTTTTGGGTGAATTAAGCTTCACAACAACTTGAAAGAGTCAATCCATCAAGGAAAAGCCTTAGCAAATCAAGTCCTGGGCATGGTTAGAAACAGGACCAGCACATGAATTTGTAGATGTGTCTGTGAAATATCTGCTGCTGTTCTGTACATTTTCACTCTTTTAGGGCTACCCCTTGAAAGTCAGCGATTTGAATAATCAGTACGAGACTCTAAGTCAACGTAGATTGCTTCAGCAGTTGTTTTTTTCGATGCAGTGTTCTTCTGGGGATGTTTTTGTCCCCAGATTTTGCTGCAGAATGTGTGCTTTTGTCTTTGACGCTATTCTTTGGTACAGGGAGCTGTGGACATGCATGCAGCATCACAGAGGTGGAGAGCGGCGAGACCTTCTGCTTAGAAGTTGAGAACAGCTCACAAAAACTAAATACAATACAGTCTCTGGCATTCGTGTTGGCAAAAAATGTTGCACATTTACGACCCGTTGTTAGCGCAGTTGCTTGTTTACTTAATTAAATGGATGCCACTGTCACACTGAACATCCCAAATGTCAACTGTAACATCACAATGCTCTGCAAACATACTGTATGTCGTAACTTAACGTCATATCTCAGGAACAGAAGGAGAGGCATTTGGTCAGAAACTGAATTGGTGACACTAACTTTACTTGTTATTTTAGTTTGAATGTGCCTCTTGTGATTGCTTTCTGAAAGTCTATGACTACATGATGGATTGCCCCTTTAAATTGCCAGCCAACAGTCTCCTGCACGTAATATTCTGTTTATAAGAGACAACTGTTGCCTGTCGTGCTGCATGTTCACTATCCTAAATATGTGACTCCCCAGACATCACAACAGTTGGCGTTTTCCATCAGTTTCACACACAGCCAGACGACATCGCCGCATTTGCCAGAGCTTAATAAGCTGTACATGTGGATGCTACATGATAAATAAAACATTTAAATATGTTCTCAATGCACTGATGGCTAATTCTAGACAAAAAAAAAAATGTTTGAAATTGTGCACATAAATATAACAACAGGGGCAGCCAGTAGCTCCGCTGGTATGGCGGACGTCCCATATACAGAGACTATGTCCTCATCCTCCTCTCTCTCTGCCCCCCTTCAACTTAAGCTTTCCTATTTCAAACAAAGGCAAAAAGCCAAAAACAAAATCTTCAAAAAAAGTATCAAAACAAACAGTAAGGGTTCTACATTGTTTTTCTCAAACTCTTTTTTCCCCTTTTATCAGTGAGAGACAGTGTGTGTGTGTGTGTTTCTCTGTCCAGGGGGAGGACATTGTGTTCCTGGCCACGGACATCAACCTCCCAGGAGCAGTGGACTGGGTAATGATGCAGTCCTGCTTCGGTTTCCACTTCATGCTGGTGCTGGAGAAGCAGGAGAAGTACGACGGGCATCAGCAGTTCTTCGCCATCGTGCAGCTCATTGGCACTCGCAAGCAGGCCGAGAATTTCGCCTACAGGCTGGAGCTCAACGGGCACCGGCGCCGCCTGACCTGGGAGGCCACGCCGCGCTCCATCCACGAGGGCATCGCCACGGCCATCATGAACAGCGACTGCTTGGTGTTCGACACGTCCATCGCACAGCTGTTCGCCGAGAACGGAAACCTGGGCATCAATGTCACCATCTCCATGTGCTAAGAACTTTTGAAGAGAAGAGGGTCAAAAAGTCACAGATTGTCAGGGGGCATTTTTTTTTTAGAAAAAAAAAGGGGGGTCAAATCGGTTGTGACCTCACAGCGTTAACCCCCCCTCTCTGCCTCACCCCTTGAAACGTGGAACTGGACTGTCTGATCGGGCAGCCGCGGAGGGCCAGGGGGTGGGATGGATGAATGGATGGATGGATGAGTGGAGGAATGAAATAAAAAGGACGCAACTGTGTAGTGACGGCTATAGACTTCTAAAAACACACGCAAACATACGTGAGACTCTTGCACGCACATGCAGTCTCGCCCTCATCAAACAGAAACTGAAAAGCTGTTCAGTCAAACTCGCTCGTCAAACTCTCGTGATTTTTTTCCCCACCGCTCTTATTTTAGTGTCGATCTTTTCTTCTCTTCCCCCCTCCGTCATCCTCAGACATTTCAGACACTACAGCTCTGCGACCTTCGCTCAGACGCCGGAGGCCGGTCGTCACTGAGCAGCCCTGGCGGCTACACACTGAGGAAGCTATATTTCAAACACGGACTCCCGGTCAGTCAGCTAACAAGCTCCCCCTGCTGTTTGTATTCCACGTCAGACCTCCTGGATTGAACGGTTCACACGCTACCGACACTCGTAGGGCTCCAACCGTGGCGTCTTTAGCCAGCTCAGTCTGGAACCCAGAGCTCAACAAGTTCTGTATCACAGATTTGGGTATTAATCTTCACCTGGGATTGGAACCGCCGCCCACAGACATGGACGGCAGTAGCACCAATAACCACCCAGCCGTGTCTGGGACCGCAGATCGGTCTATCGAACATCTGGTTTCCTAACATCTGGCCCACATCCGGTCCAACCGAGGCTAAAGATTGTGCATCGGACGCTCTTTAAATAGTCGTTGTTGATAGTTATTAGAACTGCTCTCATACTGTATGGATTTAAGAAGGCCCTCAGCTCCATCAGCCCTGGATTGTTTTTCTGATTATTTTCACGAAGCGGACACCGCAGTGGAGTTCTCACACACACAAAACACACACCTGTTCCTTGCATCACAGGCCGTGTGTGCAGGTGTAATAGTTGAGTGCGTGTCGGAGCATTTTTGAGGATTAGAGGGGTCTATTGTTTGTTTGTTTTTTTCAGAACGAGAAAGAAAAAAAACACTGCATTTCAGTTGAGTCAGTTTTCTTTTGGGGTTTATTTTTTAAGTCTGTTTCTTTTTAATTATTTTAGTTGTCTTTTTTGTACGAGAGGAGAGAGGATGTGTGTGTGTGTGTGTGTGTGTGAGTGCGAGATGGACATGTGGCAAAAAAGCCCGCTCATTTTCTCCCCTATCTCTCTTTCTCTCGCCGCTCTCCTTTCATTTCTTCTCTGCCTCCGTGTCACTCTGTCTGCCATCGTCGGCCTCAACCACTGATTGACTGATCACCCAACCAGGAATGAGGGACAGTTTCTACCGTTACAATGTTGCTATTGTTATTATTAAATGGAGATTATCATAATTATCATTTTTTGTAATGACTTTTAAAAACAGAAATTAAAAGGCAGTTGTAAAACTTGTGGCTAAACTTCAGTGTTTGTAGTTAAAAAGCAAGTTGTGTCGTTCTTCTGAAGGTTTGTCCCCCTCCCCCCCTCCCCCCCCCCCTCCAGTTGGATTGTTTTTCCTCATCTATTTGTCTCTCCGTCCTCTTGTTTGTGTGGTAAGTCTTTTCTTTGTCTTCCTTTTTTTTTTTTTGTCTATGAGGAGGGAGGGAGGTCAAGCCAATCATCTCTCCCTTTCTCTTCACGTGGAGTCTCAGTAATGTTGCTGCTCTCCCTCAACTCCTTGACTTTTTTTCTGTTAAAATTTGTCATTAAATAAATCTATCTTTTTCATAACTGGTGACTTTTCCTCTTTTCTTTTATCGTAAGACTCATCCAAATTGAGGCTGCGTTTTTCTTCAGTCACAACTTTCACTTTATGAAACGATCTCACCTCAAAGTCCATGTTTTGGCTTTCTGTCCTGTTTTCGGTGTTGGGCGGAGCACACACAAATATAATATTTCACCTTTTACTAAAACTAAGTAGATCGTTTGATGCAGGACGAAACCTAAACAGAGAACTAAACGTGTTTTGCATGATGATGACCTTGTAGGTCATCAATGGAAACTTAAGCGAGCTTGTAAATTTCAGTGCGTGGACAATCTGTACTTTTTTACTGTCTCTTGTCCCTGTTCACATAAAGGTCAAAGGTCACATTTGGCTACAGAACAGTACAAGAGTTTCTAAGGGGGAAAAGAAGGGAGGACACATTAACAGGAACAAGATGTAGCATTTATCACAGGGATACTCAGAATTTTAAGACATTTCTAGGCTTTTTAGACATTTCAAGGTTTTAACGTCATTTTCTAGGATTTCAGGATATTAAAGGATTTTAGGACGCTTCTAGGATTTTAGCACTAATTAGGATTTTAGGGCAATCCTAGGATTTTAGGACATTTCTCGGGGGTGTAGGATTTGATTACGTTTATATTATATTAGGACATTAGGGACTTAGCTAGGACCTCTGTCGGGGTGTGGAGGATCTTCCACTGGCACTTTTTTTTAAACAAGCTCTGTTTTGATGCTGTTTTATGCACTCTTGCACCTTATGTATACTAAAAGTACAAAAGCTATTCCCAGTGTGAATTACTTTTCTAAAAAATTTTTTAGTGTGCATTAGAAAATAGTTAGGGGGGGGGGCAGATTTGGCCTGTGCACCGTAACTGAGTATCACTGATGTATCATGTCTCATTGTGCAAATTAATATTTTGGTGTTTTCTATTGAAAGAGTGGGACCAAAAAATTCACTGGTGCCGGTCTCCGAAAAAAAACCTAAATGAAACTTTAGTCCGTGATGGAGGTTAATTTCCCTCTCTGCCGCTGCTCAGTGCAGTCAGGCTGTGTGTGATAGTGCTCAGCAGCCCCCAGGTGTGATTCAGTGCATCTTTATTACCGCATCAGGGAAAACATTTGGTCTCAGCAAATCTTTGGCTAAATATGTTGACACTGCTAATTCATATATCAAGGCCATTCATCATGAACCACATGCACTATTTCAGGCGCTTACCAAGGACAAATACTCCCCTCAGTACAAGACGTTCAAATCAAAGCTGTTTGATGTTGAAGTGATTTATTTCGCTGCATAAACAAGCATACAGTCTTAACCCTGACCGCGACTGTGTTTAACAGCATAGAAAAACCCTAAAATTATCTTTTTTCAACTTGAAATGACTGTTCCTTGAATGATTTTAAGTGAATTATTGTCTTTGCATATATTTCCATGAAATCTTGCACCAACAAGTCTCTACTTAGGAGTCATTTTTGACTCAGCAGTTATAACATTATTTTCATACCCCAAAAACCAATCAAACACAGACACAGACACACACACCCCCTTGTACTTATATCTTTGTGAGGACCCTCATGGATATAAAGCATTCCCTAGCCTCTTACCCTAACCTTAACCATCACAACTAAATGCCTAATCCCACCCCCTACCCTAACCCTAACCTCACTAAAACCAAATCTAACCTTCAAACAGTCCTTTGAAGAAGTGAAGACCGGTCAAAAATCTCCTCTCTGCTGCCAAAATTCTTCTTTTTTGGTCGTCCTCACTGTGTTGCATGTACAAGAAAACACACACACACACTCAGAAATATGCAAAGTCCATGCACACAAACTTGCATACTGTCTTCATTGTGCAATATAATATACTATGTAACTGACTACTACTGTTTCCCTTTAGTAAAATACATTCAAAACTACTTTTTTGCACATTTCTTCTACTTCTGTTTGCTACACAAGTGATGTATCTTGCTAAAAAGTTATGTTAACACCTATGCAGTACCTTTAGCAATAATTGTAACAATAATTTTTTACTTCAGTAAAGAAAACCATATTGACAGATGTGTTGTAATAAAAACGAGTGGAGTCCACTAATTAAATGCAGACGATCCGCAATGTGAAGAGGGAAAACCTAAATATTCACTAAGTTTGTGACGAATGGTTGTTTCTTTATGCAAAATAGATTTGGGATTTAAAATTCAATCTAGTTGCTTTATTTAGGGGTTTGATGAAGGCGGGTTATTTTTGGCCTTAGGGCAAGAGGTGTACATACAGGAAACTTTGCTAATTATTTGCTGTTACAGTTACCTTAAGATGAGTGTTGCTTGAGCTGTGAAAAAGCATCCTGGTGATACTGTCCTCGATGCATCTGTCGTCCTCCCAGGTTTCTCATTGTTAAGTAGGTCTGTGGATGTAGGGCAGCTTGTGAGGTCATGTAGGTAGCTCAGACTAGCAGCAGCAGCTTGTAAAAGGAGCAGAAGCCCTTTCTCAAAATCACTGATGAAAATGTGTTTGCAGAGATGCTTGCAGCTTTCATGAACCCTTTGTCTTTCCGAGGTCACACAGTGATCTCTGTCCCACAGCCTGGGGGTGTGGGACTGCACTAAATGTATTTATGAGTGACAGGGGGTCAAGAAAAGGGGACACTACTGTAATTTTTATGCCTGCACGCCAGCGATAGCCAAAGCTGATTCTTGTGAACGCGATATCTCAAAAGCGCCTTGAGGGAATTTCTTCAAATTTGTCACAAACATCCACTTAGACTCACAATGAACGGATTTGACTTTGGTGGTTTGGTTTGACATCATCTATCTCATTCCAGTTCATTGTCCAGTTTGTTGTTTTGATTTGTTTTTTAGTTTACAGTTTGTTGAAATAACTTATAGTATAGCATGTCGTCATGAATCATGAAAAACCGACATAGTGTAGCCTGCCGTTGAAAATAAGGAAAAAACGTCATACTATAACATTTCATCCAAAATCATGGAAAAACGTCATAGCTTCCAAAATCATCCATTTTGTGCAATTTTTTTTCCATATTTATGGCTGTTTTTGCAAATAGTTTACTATGAGGTGTTTCGAAAAACTAAAATGTCGTTTTTAGATATTGTTTGAACTGTGTCATGTTTTTGACATTTTCCGCCATACTGGCATTGGTGTTTTCAGGTTTTTTTTCTAGATTCTATATTATGGTGTTTTTGGCCGTTTTTGCAACTCTCTGCTATGACGTGTCTCGGCATGCAATTGTACGTTGTTTTCAGCTGTTTTTTGGACGTGTCGTATTTTGACATTTTTCGCCAAACTACAGCCTTGGTGTTTTTGGTCATTCTTTCTTCATGCTATATTATGGTGTTTTGAGGTGTTTTTGCAACTTTCTCTGCTATGACGTGTCTTTGTGTGATATTTTAAGTCATTTTCAGCCATTTTTTGGGCATGCCATATTTTGACATTGTTCGCCACTCTATAGCCTTTGTTTTTTTCAGTGTTTTTTTTCTGCATGCTATATTATGGTGTTTTGGGGCGTTTTTGCCACATTCTCTGCTAAAACGTTTATCGGAATGCTATTTTAAGGGGTTTTCAGCTGTTTTTGGACATGTCATATTTTGACATTTTTCGCCATAATATAGCATTGATGTTTTCGGTCCAAAAAACACATGTTGAAAAAAACACCCAAAACACCAATACTATAGTAATGCGAGTGCCTGTATGTTGGAGCTTACCCCGGTGGTTGAGAGAGTAGCCGATGGACCCTGACTGTTGTTTGTGCCTATGGTCCAAACAGCAGCTCAGAGTATCCACCCTTTTCGGAGTCCTTAGAGGGAGTGCTGGAGAGTGCTCCTTCTGGAGATTCCCTCGATCTGCTGTGGGATTTCAATGCTCACGTTGGTAACGACAGTGAGACCTGGAGGGTCGTGATCGGGAGGAATGGCCCCCCCGGTCTGAACCCGAGTGGTGTTTTGTTATAGGACTTCTGTGCTCACCACAGATTGTCCATAACAAACACCATGTTCAGGCATAAGGGTGTCCATATGTGCACTTGGCATCAGGACATCCTAGGCCGCAGTTCAATGGTCGACTTTGTTGTCATGTTGATGGACTTGCGGCCGCATGTCTTGGACAGTCATGTGAAGAGAGGGGTGGAGCTGTCAACTGATCACCACCTGGTGGTGAGTTGACATTCTCTCAGGAGGGGGAAGCAGTGCTCTGTCAACACTGTGTATAGTGGGGACGGTGCGCTGCTGACCTCGACTAGGGACGTTGTGGGTCAGTGGAAGGAATACTTGGAAGACCTCCTCAATCCCACTGACATGCCTTCTGGTAAGGAAGCAGGGCCTGGGGACTTGGAAGTGGCCTCTCCCATCTCTGTTCCTTTATGCCCTGGATGTTTGGTGACCTCAGGATTGGGTTGCTGCTTTTTACGGATGATGTGGTCCTGTTGGCTTCATCAGGCCACGACCTTCAGCTCTCACTGGATGGGTTCGCAGCCGAGTGTGAAGCGGCCGGGATGAGAATCAGCACCTCCAAATCCGAGGCCATGGTTCTCAGCCGGAAAAAGGGTGGAGTGCCCTCTCCAGATCGGGGAAGAGATCCTGCCCCAAGTGGAGGAGTTTAAGTACCTCAGGGTCTTGTTCACGAGAGAGGGGAGGATGGAGCAAGAGATCTACAGACAGATCAATGCAGTGTCTGCAGTAGTGCAGATTCTGCACAGATGTGTCGTGGTGAAGAGTTACAGCTCGATCTTCATTCCCACCCTCACCTATGGTCACAAGCTTTGGGTAGTGACCGAAAGAACAAGATTTTGGGTACAAGCAACTGAAATGAGCTTCCTCTGCAAGGTGACTGGGCTCTCCCTTACAGATAGAGTGAGAAGCTTGGTCATCTGCGAGGAGCTCGGAGTAGAGCCGCTGCTCCTCCTCGTTGAAAAGAGCCAGATGAGGTGGTGTGGGAATCTAATAAGGATGCCTCCTGTACGCCTCCTTGGTGAGATGTTCAGGGCACATTCCATCGGTAGGAGAAACCCAGGACAAACTTGAGAGACATTGTCTCTAAGCTGGCCTGGGAACACCTCGGGATCCCCCGGGTAGAGCTGATCAAAGTGGAGAGAGGAGTCTGGGCTTCCCTATTAAGGCTGCTGGCCCACGACCCGACCCCGAATAAGCGGTAGAAAATGGATGGATGGATGGATGGCAAAAACCAACATATTATAGTATATTGAAAAAACCAACCAAAATACCAATGCTATAGTATGACAAAAATGACAAAAAATGGCAAGTCCACAAAAGACCGAGGAACAGCTAAAAACATAAAATTGCATGCTGAGACACACCATTTTAAAGAAAACATGCAAAACAACCGAAATGTTGAAAAAATGACTGAAAAAGCAAGGCTATAGTATGGCAAAATTGTCAAAAATGGCATGTCCCAAAAACAGCTAAAAACAGTTGAAAACCACATAAAATAGCATGCCGAGACACACCATAGTAAAGAATGTTGCAAAAACAACCGAAAAATGTAATATTTTTGATGTCGAAAAAATGACCCAAAAAGCAAGGCTATAGTATGGCAAAAATGTCAAAAAATGGCATGTCCCAAAAACAGCTAAAAACAGTTGAAAACCACATAAAATACCATGCCGAGAAACACCATAGTAAAGAATGTTCCAAAAACAAGCTAAAAAATGCAAAATTTGTCATGTCGAAAAAATGACCGAAAAAGCAAGGCTATAGTATGGCAAAAATGTCAAAAAATGGCATGTCCCAAAAACAGCTAAAAACAGTTAAAAACCTAATAAAATAGTGTGCCGAGACACACCATAGTAAAGAATGTTGCAAAAACTACCCAAAAAATGTAATATTTTTGATGTTGAAAAAATGACTGAAAAAGCAAGGCTATAGTATGGCAAAAATGTCAAAAAAATGGTATGTCCCCAAAACAGCTAAATACAGTTAAAAACATAAAATAGCGTGCCGAGACATGCCATAGTAAAGAATGTTGTGAGAACAACCAAAAAAATCCAAATTTGTCATGTCGGAAAATTTGACCGAAAAAGCAAGGCTATAGTATGGCAAAAATGTCAAAAAATGGCATGTCCCAAAAACAGCTAAAAACAGTTGAAAAACACATAAAATAGCGTGCCGAGACACACCATAGTAAAGAATGTTGCAAAAACAACCGGAAAAATGCAAAATTTGTCATGTCGAAAAAATGACGAAAAAGCAAGGCTATAGTATGGCAAAAATGTCAAAAAATGACATGTCCCAAAAACAGCTAAAAACAGTTGAAAACCACATAAAATACCGTGCCGACACACACCATAGTAAAGAATGTTCCAAAAACAACCAAAAAATGTAATATTTTTGATGTCGAAAAAATGACCGAAAAAGCAAGGCTATAGTATGGAAAAAATGTCAAAAAATGGCATGTCCCAAAAACAGCTAAAAACAGTTAAAAACTACATAAAATAGCGTGCCGAGACACGCCATAGTAACGAATGTTGCAAAAACAACCGAAAAAAATCCAAAATTTGTCATGTCGAAAAAATGACCGAAAAAGCAAGGCTATAGTATGGCAAAAATGTCAAAAAATGTTGTGTCCCAAAAACAGCTAAAAACAGTTACAAACTACATAAAATAGCGTGCAGAGACACGCCAAAGTAACGAATGTTGCAAAAACAACCGAAAAAATGCAAAATTTGTCATGTCAAAAAAACGACCGAAAAAGCAAGGCTATAGTATGGCAAAAATGTCAAAAAATGGCATGTCCCAAAAACAGCTAAAAACAGTTAAAAACCAAATAAAATGGCGTGCAGAGACACACTATAGTAAAGAATGTTGCAAAAACAACCAAAAAACGTAACATTTTTGATGTCGAAAAAATGACCCAAAAAGCAAGGCTATAGTATGGCAAAAATGTCAAAAAATGGCATGTCCCAAAAACAGCTAAAAACAGTTAAAAACCACATAAAATGGCGTGCAGAGACACACCATAGTAAAAATGTTGCAAAAACAACCAAAAAACGTAACATTTTTGATGTCGAAAAAAATGACCGAAAAAAAAAAAGCAAGGCTATAGTATGGCAAAAATGTCAAAAAATGGCATGTCCCAAAAAACAGCTAAAAACAGTTAAAAACCAAATAAAATGGCGTGCAGAGACACACCATAGTAAAAAATGTTGCAAAAACAACCAAAAAACGTAACATTTTTGATGTCGAAAAAATGACCGAAAAAGCAAGGCTATAGTATGGCAAAAATGTCAAAAAATGGCATGTCCCAAAAACAGCTAAAAACAGTTAAAAACCAATAAAATAGCGTGCAGAGACACACCATAGTAAAGAATGTTGCAAAAACAACCAAAAAAATGTAATATTTTTGATGTCGAAAAAATGACCGAAAAAAAAGCAAGGCTATAGTAAATGGCAAAAATGTCAAAAAATGGCATGTCCCAAAAACAGCTAAAAACAGTTAAAAACCAAATAAAATGGCGTGCAGAGACACGCCATAGTAAAGAATGTTGCAAAAAAACAAGCTAAAAAATGCAAAATTTGTCATGTCAAAAAAATGACCGAAAAAAAAAGCAAGGCTATAGTATGGCAAAAATGTCAAAAAATGGCATGTCCCCAAAAACAGCTAAAAACACAGTTAAAAACCAAATAAAATGGCGTGCAGAGACACACTATAGTAAAGAATGTTGCAAAAACAACCAAAAAAAATGTAACATTTTTGATGTCGAAAAAATGACCGAAAAAAAAGCAAGGCTATAGTATGGCAAAAATGTCAAAAAATGGCATGTCCCAAAAACAGCTAAAAACAGTTAAAAACTACATAAAATAGCGTGCCGAGACACACCATAGTAACGAATGTTGCAAAAACAACCGAAAAAATGCAAAATTTGTCATGTCGAAAAAATGACCGAAAAAGCAAGGCTATAGATGGCAAAAATGTCAAAAAATGGCATGTCCCAAAAACAGCTAAAAACAGTTAAAAACCAAATAAAATGGCGTGCAGAGACACGCCATAGTAAAGAATGTTGCAAAAACAACCAAAAAATGCAAAATTTGTCATGTCGAAAAAATGACCGAAAAAAAAAAGCAAGGCTATAGTATGGCAAAAATGTCAAAAAATGGCATGTCCCAAAAACAGCTAAAAACAGTTAAAAACCACATAAAAAGTAGCGTGCCGAGACACGCCATAGTAAAGAATGTTGCAAAAACAACCAAAAAACGTAACATTTTTGATGTCGAAAAAATGACCGAAAAAGCAAGGCTATAGTATGGCAAAAATGTCAAAAAATGGCATGTCCCAAAAACAGCTAAAAACAGTTAAAAACTACATAAAATGGCGTGCAGAGACACACATAGTAAAGAATGTTGCAAAAACAACCAAAAAAAACGTAACATTTTTGATGTCGAAAAAATGACCGAAAAAAAAGCAAGGGCTATAGTATGGCAAAAATGTCAAAAAATGGCATGTCCCAAAAACAGCTAAAAACAGTTAAAAACCACATAAAATGGCGTGCAGAGACACACCATAGTAAAAATGTTGCAAAAACAACCAAAAAATGTAACATTTTTGATGTCGAAAAAATGACCGAAAAAAGCAAGGCTATAGTATGGCAAAAATGTCAAAAAATGGCATGTCCCAAAAACAGCTAAAAACAGTTAAAAACCAAATAAAATGGCGTGCAGAGACACACCATAGTAAAGAATGTTGCAAAAACAACCAAAAAACGTAACATTTTTGATGTCGAAAAAATGACCGAAAAAAAAGCAAGGCTATAGTATGGCAAAAATGTCAAAAAATGGCATGTCCCAAAAACAGCTAAAAACAGTTAAAAACCAATAAAATAGCGTGCCGAGACACACCATAGTAAAGAATGTTGCAAAAACAACCAAAAAAATGTAATATTTTTTTTGATGTTGAAAAAATGACCAAAAAAAGCAAGGCTATAGTATGGCAAAAATGTCAAAAAATGGCATGTCCCAAAAACAGCTAAAAACAGTTAAAAACCAAATAAAAATGGCGTGCAGAGACACGCCATAGTAAAGAATGTTGCAAAAACAACCAAAAAAATGCAAAATTTTCATTGTGAAAAAATGACCGAAAAAGCAAGGCTATAGTATGGCAAAAATGTCAAAAAATGGCATGTCCCAAAAACAGCTAAAAACAGTTAAAAACCAAATAAAATGGCGTGCAGAGACACACTATAGTAAAGAATGTTGCAAAAACAACCAAAAAAATGTAACATTTTTGATGTCGAAAAAATGACCGAAAAAAAAGCAAGGCTATAGTATGGCAAAAATGTCAAAAAATGGCATGTCCCAAAAACAGCTAAAAACAGTTAAAAACTACATAAAATATGGCGTGCAGAGACACACCATAGTAACGAATGTTGCAAAAACAACCAAAAAAAACAAAATTTTGTCATGTCGAAAAAATGACCGAAAAAGCAAGGCTATAGTATGGCAAAAATGTCAAAAAATGGCATGTCCCAAAAACAGCTAAAAACAGTTAAAAACCAAATAAAATGGCGTGCAGAGACACACGCCATAGTAAAGAATGTTCCAAAAACAAGCAAAAAAATGCAAAATTTGTCATGTCGAAAAAAATGACCGAAAAAAAAGCAAGGCTATAGTATGGCAAAAATGTCAAAAAATGGCATGTCCCAAAAACAGCTAAAAACAGTAAAAAAAACCACATAAAATAGCGTGCGAGACACGCCATAGTAAAGAATGTTGCAAAAACAACCAAAAAATGTAATATTTTTGATGTCGAAAAAATGACCGAAAAAAAAGCAAGGCTATAGTATGGCAAAAATGTCAAAAAATGGCATGTCCCAAAAACAGCTAAAAACAGTTAAAAACCACATAAAAAGCGTGCAGAGACACACCATAGTAAAGAATGTTGCAAAAACAACCGAAAAAAACGTAACATTTTTGATGTCGACGAAAAAATGACCGAAAAAAAAGCAAGGCTATAGTATGGCAAAAATGTCAAAAAATGGCATGTCCCAAAAACAGCTAAAAACAGTTAAAAACCAAATAAAATGGCGTGCAGAGACACACTATAGTAAAAATGTTGCAAAAACAACCAAAAAAACGTAACATTTTTGATGTCGAAAAAATGACCGAAAAAGCAAGGCTATAGTATGGCAAAAATGTCAAAAAATGGCATGTCCCAAAAACAGCTAAAAACAGTTAAAAACCAAATAAAATGGCGTGCAGAGACACACTATAGTAAAGAATGTTGCAAAAACAACCAAAAAACGTAACATTTTTGATGTCGAAAAAATGACCGAAAAAAAAGCAAGGCTATAGTATGGCAAAAATGTCAAAAAATGGCATGTCCCAAAAACAGCTAAAAACAGTTAAAAACTACATAAAATAGCGTGCTGAGACACACCATAGTAACGAATGTTGCAAAAACAACAACCGAAAAAATGCAAAATTTGTCATGTCGAAAAAATGACCGAAAAAGCAAGGCTATAGTATGGCAAAAATGTCAAAAAATGGCATGTCCCAAAAACAGCTAAAAACAGTTAAAAACCACATAAAATAGTGTGCAGAGACACGCCATAGTAAAGAATGTTGCAAAAAAAACAACCAAAAAATGTAATATTTTTGATGTTGAAAAAATGACGAAAAAAAAAGCAAGGCTATAGTATGGCAAAAATGTCAAAAAATGGCATGTCCCAAAAACAGCTAAAAACAGTTAAAAACCACATAAAATGGCGTGCAGAGACACACTATAGTAAAGAATGTTGCAAAAAACAACCAAAAAACGTAACATTTTTGATGTCGAAAAAATGACCGAAAAAAAAGCAAGGCTATAGTATGGCAAAAATGTCAAAAAATGGCATGTCCCAAAAACAGCTAAAAACAGTTAAAAACCACATAAAATGGCGTGCAGAGACACACCATAGTAAAGAATGTTGCAAAAACAACCAAAAAATAACATTTTTGATGTCGAAAAAATTACACAGAAAAAGCAAGGCTATAGTATGGCAAAAATGTCAAAAAATGGCATGTCCCAAAAACAGCTAAAAACAGTTAAAAACCAAATAAAATGGCGTGCAGAGACACACCATAGTAAAAAGAATGTTGCAAAAACAACCAAAAAACGTAACATTTTTGATGTCGAAAAAATGACCGAAAAAAAAGCAAGGCTATAGTATGGCAAAAATGTCAAAAAATGGCATGTCCCAAAAACAGCTAAAAACAGTTAAAAACCACATAAAATAGCGTGCCGAGACACACCATAGTAAAGAATGTTGCAAAAACAACCAAAAAATGTAAATTTTTGATGTTGAAAAAAAAATGACCCAAAAAGCAAGGCTATAGTATGGCAAAAATGTCAAAAAATGGCATGTCCCAAAAACAGCTAAAAACAGTTAAAAACCAAATAAAATGGCGTGCAGAGACACGCCATAGTAAAGAATGTTCCAAAAACAACTAAAAAATGCAAAATTTGTCATGTCAAAAAAATGACGAAAAAAAAGCAAGGCTATAGTATGGCAAAAATGTCAAAAAATGGCATGTCCCAAAAACAGCTAAAAACAGTTAAAAACCAAATAAAATGGCGTGCAGAGACACACTATAGTAAAGAATGTTGCAAAAACAACCAAAAAATGTAACATTTTTGATGTCGAAAAAATGACCGAAAAAAAAAAGCAAGGCTATAGTATGGCAAAAATGTCAAAAAATGGCATGTCCCAAAAACAGCTAAAAACAGTTAAAAACTACATAAAATAGCGTGCCGAGACACACTATAGTAAAGAATGTTGCAAAAAAACAACCGAAAAAATGCAAAATTTGTCATGTCGAAAAAAATGACCGAAAAAGCAAGGCTATAGTAGTATGGCAAAAATGTCAAAAAATGGCATGTCCCAAAAAACAGCTAAAAACAGTTAAAAACCAAATAAAATGGCGTGCAGAGACACACCATAGTAAAGAATGTTGCAAAAACAAGCTAAAAATGCAAAATTTGTCATGTCGAAAAAATGACCGAAAAAGCAAGGCTATAGTATGGCAAAAATGTCAAAAAATGGCATGTCCCAAAAACAGCTAAAAACAGTTAAAAACCACATAAAATAGCGTGCCGAGACACGCCATAGTAAAGAATGTTGCAAAAACAACCAAAAAATGTAATATTTTTGATGTGAAAAAATGACCAAAAAAGCAAGGCTATAGTATGGCAAAAATGTCAAAAAATGGCATGTCCCAAAAACAGCTAAAAACAGTTAAAAACTACATAAAATAGCGTGCCGAGACACACCATAGTAAAGAATGTTGCAAAAAAACAAAAAAAACGTAACATTTTTGATGTCGAAAAAATGAAAAAAAGCAAGGCTATAGTATGGCAAAAATGTCAAAAAATGGCATGTCCCAAAAACAGCTAAAAACAGTTAAAAACCAAATAAAATGGCGTGCAGAGACACACTATAGTAAAAAATGTTGCAAAAACAACCAAAAAACGTAACATTTTTGATGTCGAAAAAATGACCGAAAAGCAAGGCTATAGTATGGCAAAAATGTCAAAAAATGGCATGTCCCAAAAACAGCTAAAAACAGTTAAAAACCAAATAAAATGGCGTGCAGAGAGACACACACTATAGTAAAGAATGTTGCAAAAACAACCAAAAAACGTAACATTTTTGATGTCGAAAAAATGACCGAAAAAAAAGCAAGGCTATAGTATGGCAAAAATGTCAAAAAATGGCATGTCCCAAAAACAGCTAAAAACAGTTAAAAACTACATAAAATAGCGTGCTGAGACACACCATAGTAACGAATGTTGCAAAAACAACCAAAAAATGCAAAAAATTTGTCATGTCGAAAAAAATGACCGAAAAAGCAAGGCTATAGTATGGCAAAAATGTCAAAAAATGGCATGTCCCCAAAAACAGCTAAAAACAGTTAAAAACCACATAAAATGGCGTGCAGAGACACACCATATAGTAAAAGATGTTGCAAAAACAACCAAAAAAACGTAACATTTTTGATGTCGAAAAAATGACACAGAAAAAGCAAGGCTATAGTATGGCAAAAATGTCAAAAAATGGCATGTCCCAAAAACAGCTAAAAACAGTTAAAAACCAAATAAAATGGCGTGCAGAGACACACCATAGTAAAAGATGTTGCAAAAACAACCAAAAAACGTAACATTTTTGATGTCGAAAAAATGACCGAAAAAGCAAGGCTATAGTATGGCAAAAATGTCAAAAAATGGCATGTCCCAAAAACAGCTAAAAACAGTTAAAAACCACATAAAATGGCGTGCGAGACACACCATAGTAAAGAATGTTCCAAAAACAACCAAAAAATGTAATATTTTTGATGTTGAAAAAATGACCCAAAAAAGCAAGGCTATAGTATGGCAAAAATGTCAAAAAATGGCATGTCCCAAAAACAGCTAAAAACAGTTAAAAACCAAATAAAATGGCGTGCAGAGACACGCCTATAGTAAAGAATGTTGCAAAAACAACCAAAAAATGTAACATTTTTGATGTCGAAAAAATGACCAAAAAAAAAGCAAGGCTATAGTATGGCAAAAATGTCAAAAAATGGCATGTCCCAAAAACAGCTAAAAACAGTTAAAAACTACATAAAATAGCGTGCCGAGACACACTATAGTAAAGAATGTTGCAAAAACAACGAAAAATGCAAAATTTGTCATGTCGAAAAAATGACCGAAAAAGCAAGGCTATAGTATGGCAAAAATGTCAAAAAATGGCATGTCCCAAAAACAGCTAAAAACAGTTAAAAACCAAATAAAATGGCGTGCAGAGAGACACGCCATAGTAAAGAATGTTCCAAAAACAAGCTAAAAAATGCAAAATTTGTCATGTCGAAAAAATGACCGAAAAAGCAAGGCTATAGTATGGCAAAAATGTCAAAAAATGGCATGTCCCAAAAACAGCTAAAAACAGTTAAAAACCACATAAAATAGCGTGCCGAGACACGCCATAGTAAAGAATGTTCCAAAAACAACCGAAAAACGTAATATTTTTGATGTCGAAAAAATGACTGAAAAAGCAAGGCTATAGTATGGCAAAAATGTCAAAAAATGGCATGTCCCAAAAACAGCTAAAAACAGTTAAAAACCACATAAAATAGCGTGCTGAGACACACCATAGTAAAGAATGTTGCAAAAACAACAAAAAATGTAACATTTTTGATGTCGAAAAAAATGACCGAAAAAGCAAGGCTATAGTATGGCAAAAATGTCAAAAAATGGCATGTCCAAAAACAGCTAAAAACAGTTAAAAACCAAATAAAATGGCGTGCAGAGACACACTATCGTAAAAAATGTTCCAAAAACAACCAAAAACACGTAACATTTTTGATGTCGAAAAAATGACCGAAAAAACAAGGCTATAGTATGGCAAAAATGTCAAAAAATGGCATGTCCCAAAAACAACTAAAAACAGTTGAAAACCACATAAAATACGTGCCGAGACACGCCATAGTAAAGAATGTTGCAAAAAAGAAACGAAAAACGTAAATATTTTTGATGTCGAAAAAAATGACCGAAAAAGCAAGGCTATAGTATGGCAAAAATGTCAAAAAATGGCATGTCCCAAAAACAGCTAAAGACAGTTAAAAACCAAATAAAATGGCGTGCAGAGACACACCATAGTAAAGAATGTTCCAAAAACAAGCAAAAAAATGCAAAATTTGTCATGTCGAAAAAATGACCCAAAAAGCAAGGTTATAGTATGGCAAAAATGTCAAAAAATGGCATGTCCTAAAAACAGCTAAAAAACAGTGGAAAACCACATAAAATAGCTTGCAGAGACACACCATAGTAAAAGATGTTGCAAAAACAACCAAAAAACGTAATATTTTTGATGTCGAAAAAAATGACCGAAAAAGCAAGGCTATAGTATGGCAAAAATGTCAAAAAATGGCATGTCCCAAAAACAGCTAAAAATAGTTAAAAACCAAACAAAAATGGTGTGCAGAGACACACCATAGTAAAGAATGTTCCAAAAACAAGTGAAAAAATGCAAAACTTGTCATGTCGAAAAAATGACAGAAAAAGCAAGGCTATAGTATGGCAAAAATGTCAAAAAATGGCATGTCCTAAAAACAGCTAAAAACAGTGGAAAACCACATAAAATAGCGTGCCGAGACACACCATAGTAAAGAATGTTGCAAAAAGAAACGAAAAACGTAATATTTTTGATGTCGAAAAAAATGACCGAAAAAGCAAGGCTATAGTATGGCAAAAATGTCAAAAAATGGCATGTCCCAAAAACAGCTAAAGACAGTTAAAAACCAAATAAAATGGCGTGCAGAGACACACCATAGTAAAGAATGTTCCAAAAACAAGCTAAAAAATGCAAAATTTGTCATGTCGAAAAAATGACCGAAAAAGCAAGGCTATAGTATGGCAAAAATGTCAAAAAATGGCATGTACCAAAAATAGCTAAAAACAGTTCGCCAAACACCTCAAATAGCATGCAGAAAATTTTAGAAGCAAAGCAAATTCCAAAAACACCAAAATATATCATGTCGAAAAAAACACCCGTAACATAAATGCTATAGTATCATGAAAAACTTTAATATTGGACATGTCCAAAAAACACCAGAAAGCCACTTTAAACAGCGTTCCAATACATATCTAGCAAAGAAAATTGCAAAAACTGCCAAATACACTAAAATATATCATGTCCAAAAAACCACCCATAACACCAATGTATGGTGAAAAATGTCAAAATTTGACATGTTCAAAAAACCACCAGATAACCACTTAAATAGCATGCAGAAACATTTCAAAGCAAAAAGAAAACTGCAAGAACTGCCAAAAACACTTATCATGTTGAAAAAAACACCCAAAACACCAATACTGTAGTATGGTGAATAATGTCAAAATTGTCCAAAAAATACCTTAAAAACACATCATAGCAAAGAGAACTTCAGAAATTCCTCAAAACATCAAAATATAGCATGTCAAAAAAAAAAAACCCAAACACCAATGCTATAGTATGGCGAAAAACGACAATAGCATTACAATAGCATAACCTGCTAAAAACACCAAATCATATAATGTCCAAAAAAACACCCAAAACACCAATGCTGTAGTATGGTGGAAAATGTAAAATTCAATATGTCCAAAAACTACCTTAAACCACTTAAAATAGCGTGCCGAGATATAGCATGTCGAAAAAAACACCCAAATCACCTATGCTATCACATAGCGAAAAACGTCAAAATTTCACATGTCCAAAAAACACCAGAAATTATTTAAAATAGCGTGCCGAGACAGATCATAGCCAAGAGAATTGCAAAAACTGCCAAAAACACCAAAAAACACCATGTGGAAAAAAACTACCCAAAACACCTATATGCTGTAGTATGGCGAAAAACGTCAAAATTAAAAATGTCCAAAAAACACCTGAAAACCACTTAAAATAGTGTGCCAAGGTACGCCATAGCAAAGAGAATTGCAAAAAAACTGCCCAAAACACCATAATATAGCATGTCTAAAAAAACCACCCAAAATACCAATACTATAGCATGGCGAAAAACATCAAAATTTGACATGTCCAAAAAACACCAGAAATCACTTAAAATAGCTTTGCTGAGACAGATCATAGCAAAGAGAACTGCTAAAACTGCCAAAAACACCAATGAAAAAAATGTCAAAATTTGACATGTCCCAAAAACCTCTTCAAATAGCGTGCAGAAACATTTCAAAGCCAAGCGAATTGCAAAAACTGCCAAAAAAAACCATAATATAGCATGTCAAAAAAACACCCAAAACCCCAGTGCTATAGTATGGTGAAAAATGTCAACATTTAACATGTCAAGAAATCACCAGAAAACCATTTAAAATAGCTTGCCGAGACAAGTCATAGCAAAAAAAGTTGGAAAAAACGTCCAAAACATCAAAATATAGAATGTAGAAAAAAACTGCAGAAACAGACTATATTATGGCAAAAAATGTCAAAATATGACATGTCCAAAATACTGCTGAAAACAATTTAAAATAGCATGCCGAGATACGTCATAGCAGAGGAGTTGCAAAAACGCCCAAAAACACCAAAATATAGCATGTAGAAAAAACACCAAGGTTATAGTATGGGGGAAAATGTCAAAATTTGACATGACTAAAAAATACCTGAAAACCACTTAAAGTAGCATGCTGTTGAGAATCATGAAAAAGCAACATAGTAAAGCATGTCATCAAGAATCATGTGAAAGCAGCATAGTTTAGCATGTCGTCAAGAATCATGAAAAAACGACATAGTAAAGCATGTCGTCTACAAACATGAAGAAGCAACATAGTATAGCATGTCAACAGTCATGAAGAATTCCTACAGTCCCAAATGATCCTTCTTTGGTACGAAACATGTAAGTTTATGTATTTCATCACTGTAAAAGAATATGGTGCACTGTTACAAAATATTTAAATATTGAGAACTGCACAGTATCATATGCAACATGAAATGGGTTGTAAGACGAATCTAGACAAGTTGCTGCAACCCTCTCTACAGTCCCCCTTTCCTGTCGTCATGCGGTCACAGGGGTCCAGCCTCTCTGCAGAGACCACACCTAAAACGAGCTGATGTAAGAGCATACAGTACGAGCTGTGTGCTGGGGGGGGGGTGCAATGCCATGTGAAATGGGCGTGCTGCCAGTACACTAAGCACACCCCAAGGGCCTCTGGGTAATTATGCTATAGGTTAAGGTCCTCCATTCACTGGAGGGGAAATGTGTGCTTGTGGTGAGGGGGAATGCTGAATCCAGAGGGCTTAGAGAGGGAGTCCTAATACTGGGGTTTAACTGAGACTGGGTGTGTCTGCAGTCAAATGACACACATGCAATGTACATACATATAGACATCATAAAAGAGCCACATGCAAACATTGTAATACACCAGCTTAAGTAGATTTTTTCATGTTGTGACCAAGAAGGAGGGATGTGATGAAGCCCAGAGAAGCAGGTGATATATGTAGTGGTAAAGTACAGAGAGAGCACCCAGGACTTCACAAGACATCTGCAGGTCCTCCTTGATATTTTCCTTTTAAACTAAATAGCAGCACCTAGAGGCTGAAAACGTTATTACACATAAAACATTTAAATAAATACGTTTACCCTTTGAAACCTGGAGCAACATTACTTTTTTGTACTGCTGTCATACACTTTCACAACTATTTAAATTGTTAAAACATAAGCAAATTGGTATGAATTTCTGGAAATATATATATAATTAAATTACCAAAAGTTTTGAATTGGAATCTATTAATCGTCATCCCTCTGTAGGGGTAGTACACTGATAGCACAAAATGTGCTGCATTCAGTTGATTTTGCAGTAATGAATGTGAATCTCGGGGCTGAGCTGTGACCGGTTTAACCACTGTTCATACTGTCACATGTTTTTCATACATTAGTTAAATATAACTATAAAATGAAAGGATGTTTCGCGGCCTCTGGCAGCTGCTGTAAACTAAGGAAAAATAATTTAATTCACTGGGCCGGCAACTTTTCAGGTGGAACGTTTACTTGCAATTTTACTTGATGCATCAGTCGATGACGTGAATATATCAACACACCTCAAAATTTAATGTGACAACTTGGTGGATGGACATCCATCAGGTGGCCAGAAATACTCCACACCTTTATCTTTATCTTCTGCTGAATGAGTAAATAAGCAAAAGTTTGCAAACACGTTTGCTGTAACAAGCCTAAAGGCAATGTCAGTGTAAAGTTTACCGCTTCTTACCACTGCCCCCAAGTGGCAAAAATCAGTTACAGCAGGTTTAATTGTTGTTTTTTTTTTGTTGTTGTTTTGTTTGTTTGTCAATGCAACAAATATGCATAGGGTCATGTAAGCAGCACAATTTTTTTTATTATCATTTTAAAAAAAAAACATAAACAATCCCTCACAATGATAAACATATCTCTGTGGATGTTTATGTCTTTTTTTTCTAGAACGCACACCATTGTTGAGTGCAATATCAGTTTTGTGCCCACAGAACTCTTTTGATGTTCTTGGCTTTATTAACGTATCCGTGCAAAAGGTTCTGCAGAGCTCCATTAATCTTTTCATGGCTGTCTAAATATGGAGAAATACACTGCATGCTGGTGTTTCACATTACATCACTACAGGGGAGGAAAAAAGTATGTGGCACAGATGGACTGAAGGACAAGAACATATAAAGGAAAAAAAAAATAAAAAAGCACTTTCTCAAGATTTCAAGCATCTTTAATTCAAATCGCAGTTTTTACTTATTCAATAGGACACAAGTGGATTTTGACTTAGTATGAAATCATTGCTGTGACATATTAAAAGTCTTTTTGTTTTCTACAACACCCATTTTTCACACTGAAAATAGAAATTTCAACCCATTTTTAAGTCAACAGCTCAGTAGAAGTGCAGCATTTTGGTTATTTACCACTAAGAAGGCAAAATTTGTGTTAGCAGTGCATGTTTGTTCCATCATATACTCTGGTGAAATATCAGGAAGGTATGCCTATTAACAAGGATATCATACTAGTATAATTTCTTATAACAGACATTGTGTTTAGATTTGGCATCAACATGTGTCTCAGGTGATCTGATCACAACTGGATAGCGCTCAACACAGGTCTAAACACCTGACGAGGTGTGCAGGGACGCATTTGACCGCATAATGTTTTGTACTATAAACACTAACGCTGTCCTGATGCATCTCCGACAAGGACAACATTATCAGTGCAGGATGTGGTGGTTGTCTTGGCGACAGCACTAATGCTCTGTAACCTTTGCTGCCTTCACATGCTCCTCTAAAGTCATAATTACAAGTGGGAAACTGGATAATTTCAATTCCCAAGTTGGGAGCTATGGAAAAAAAAAAAAAAAACTTTTTACTTCTAGCATGACACAAAACAGGTAGACATTTTTGTTTGTTGAGTTTTCTGACCAGAGCACTTTAATGTGCGTATGTTGTAATTATGACTGCACAAGTGAGAAAAGCACGTGAGGGCAGCATTAGCAGTTTTATGTCAATCTGGACGTGTTCGACGTGTTGCGTGACCATCTCTCGTTCTGCCCACTGGATGGAGACACGTTCCTGCTGACAGCGATATCTCCAACTGTGCTGATGCAACTGCTAAGGTGAGCAGCGAGCATGCTACAAGCAGCTAGCAAAAGTGTGGATGCAGAAACAAATTCTGAAGTTGTCAGCTGGAAACGCATGAAAGGGACAGTCATGAACCGCGGTGTGTCTCGGTTGTCCGCTTGCATTGGGGTCCCCGAAACACGAGCTGATACCAGGTCTAAACAGGGTCGGAGTTGTTGTCCATGTAAACTGAACTATTCTACAGGGCTTGACTCTGAATTGTAGCTCAATTTACCTAAATTATCTCTTAAATAGTAAAACAATCATTTAAACACATAGATCTCAACAGCAAAAAATACAAATCAATAACATGACTGTCAGGATTACAGCAGTGCATGCTGGTATTTCCTGTGACTGCATATGCGGGAAAACTCATGAGATTTTGAGCTCATGACACCCACTTTTCTCTGTTTGGGCTTCACATTGTCGCTGTGTGTGTGTTTTCATCAGTGTGTTACAGTTTGCTGGTCACCTGAGGGTGTGTGTGGGTGCCTGCTGTGCCTGGAAACCCTCCATCAAAGGCGGCGCTCAGCACCTCGCCCAGGTTTGCTGCCATGACAAAGTCGAGGTCGGCTCGGACGTTGGCCGGAAGCTCCTCCAGGTCCTTCTCATTGCGTTTAGGAAGGATGACGCGCTTCACCCCCGCCCTGTGGGCCGCCAGGACCTTGTCTTTGATCCCACCCACCTGGAGAAAACAGACCAGTAAGCGTTTTAAAACTGCTGGTTTTACCTGTTACCATATTAAAAAAAAACCTTTTCTTTAATCAGGTTAATAATAGTACATAATAAGTACATAATAAAGTACATAATAAAAACATAAAACAAACTATTTACAATGTAAGACATCATTTTTTGTAAATAATATAATCTAAAGTAATTTCGAAAAAATCATAAATTATAATGTTCTATTTATTTATTTATTTATACATTTCATTTAATAAGCACAATGCAAATGAACCTCATAAACTGTAATCATGTAGTGTTTCATGTGGTTTGTTTGTCAAAGTGGTGTTTCTTTATTTATATAGTTTTTTTGATAGGGATAATGCAAATTAACATAGTACAATTTCCGCCTGTTACAAACAAGCTGTAGTAACTGAAATTTTACATATAGAGATTATAGCTATTGCTAGTTTCCCTAGTTAGGCTTTTATTAAAGAAAAAGAAGAAAAAAAGGAGATATCAAGGTTAATACAATAGTGTGTATGCAATAACAGTTATGGTAAAACGAAGATAAAAAGGTAAATATTTACATCAAGATTACATAGAAATGCAACACAGTTACAGTAAGAAAAGACACAAATGTCAATGTTGCATGCACTTACAACGCTCAACTTCAAGACATTATAAAATAGTTAAATAAGCTCACATCTCCGAGTATGCTTCAGCCAAACTTTAACACTTTTGTTAAAAATCTTTATATCTTTTGTTAATTTCACTGCAGTTTGTCATGTGTTCCACATCTTAGAACCTTTTATGGAAAAGGCTGACGGAGGTCTCACGACATGCAGCTTTCCAAATGCCACCTGTTAGTTATACAGAGATGCAACAGGCAAGCGATATAATACAATAAGTCAATTAAAACATATTAAAAACAGTCACAGTTAAAATTAGTTAGGATTTTGACCAGTTTTTTCAATTGACCCATTGTAACTGGAGTTTCACGCTTCAGCTTAGACTGCGATTTGCTCCACGTGTACGGGGCAAAGAATCTAAAAAAAGCACTCTCTCCCAAATCACTGTTGGTTAGTTAGTGTTGTGGTGTGATTACTCACCGGCAGCACCAGCCCTCTGAGCGTGATCTCTCCTGTCATGGCAACGTCTGATCTGACCAAACGGCCGCTGAACAGCGAGGCTAAGCAGGTTACTATGGTAACACCTGCAGAGGGGCCATCCTTGGTGACAGCTCCAGCAGGAAAGTGGAGGTGGATGTCTGTCCCCTCTAGTGGGTCTGGACCCCCCACCACTGTTCAGACACACATAAACAGTAGCTTTAAAGGGATATTTTGTCAATTTTAAACCAGATTTATATCAAAACAATGTTGGTAGTTTGTGTACATGAACTGTGGTAGACCTCCCTCCATCTAACCAGTGCCTTGATGTCTCTCCTCCCTCCTGGAAAAACTCTGCTGGATGACGTAAATTGATAAAAAAAAAAAAAAAAAACATATATCGGCAGAGTTTTTGCTCATTCTCGGGCTGTTGTTCCAACTACAGGCTGTAATGGCACGTTTTCGTATTGCTCACCACCCATGCTGCCACCGTGGACTCAAAGGCCCTTTTTACCCAGGGATCTCGCTGTTTCTAAATTCTCCTGTTATTAAATTTAATTACTTATTTTATTATAAAATAATGCAAATAATGTTCAAAGCAAAATCAATGACACTCCCAGACTCTGTCCAAAAGTTCTCCATTATTGGGGTCAAATTATGGAATGATGCAAGTATTATTTTGAAAATGTGTCATTCACTTTCAAAATAATGGTTTGTAAAGCAATTTTTGAAGGTTAAAAGTGGGAATATGTTGTTTTTCTTTCATTCTGAAGGGCAGCTTAAATTGATGAGTATGTAAATTAAGCACATATAAGCATTTTGCTTCTACTTTGTCTGTTCAGTCACTGATCAAACACAGGCTGTTGTTTTTGTTTATACTGACGATACTGTTTGTGTTTATTGTATTATGTAAAATGACTGAATAAAATACTACTACTACTATAGAGCTGCTAAAAAGTCCCTTCTTCATGCCCTTTTTACATTTTCACAAGGAACCAAATGGCAGCAGCATCATACCGCTCTATTGGTGATTGTCCACTGCATTAAGGCAATCAAAAGTGACGTGACAGGTGTGACATGTAACACAACCGCGTCTGTCTCTTGTGTGATATACTATATATTCATCAGTTGCACTCTCTAAGCATTAATAAAGGCACATGGCAAAACCAATCATTTACCTTCTCTGTTATATGGCAGTTGATCTTGTCCTCTGCTCAGAGGGTAAGGAGCTCCTGGACCTCTTTGTTTTCCCAATTTGCAGACATTTACGGCCGCTGTTCTTTTCTTTGAATTAAGCGCGATGCGAAGAGCTGTTACCACAGTGTGGTCACAAACATTATACGCGATCAAATTGCAAACCTCCTGACCCATAATCACATCTCTCTAACTTTGACTTTTACACAAACCAAGTTACGGCGTTGTTACTACCACTGTAAACCGCTTAGAGGTGAGACCATATAAATCAAATATAAATATTTCTCGCCTTAAATGTTTTAGAAACACATTTTAGTATTCCCTTTAGCTTTGAGTTCATGAACAGGAAGTGTGCGCCAGACTGCCTCCTGTACAGTAAAAGTTTCTCCTGTGATGGAGTCTGCTGCAAATTATTTATATTTCTGTAAAGCCATGTTTAATATCTATATCTATATATAGACACATACATCGATAGACATAGACAGACAGATAGATGAAAGACAGACAGACAGAAGGACCCAAAGACCGATAGACAGATAGACAGATAGATAGATAGATAGATAGATAGATAGATAGATAGATAGATAGATAGATATCTCACTGTTGGTGAGCTGGTAGGTTTTAGCGTTCGCTCTGAGCCAGCTGATAGCCAGATGGGCAGATTCTTTCATAACGTCTCCCAGCTGACCAGTCAGAGTGAGCTGACCTTCTCCCTCCATTCGACTGGCCTCCACAAACAGGATCTCCCCACCCAGGGGAGTCCACGCCAAGCCGACAGCCACACCTGGCAGGGTGAGCCTCTCAGACACCTTTCAACACACACAAAACATCTGTAAAGCTGTAGTAAGTGGAATAATTACAACACAAAACAGACAGACTTCAAAGGGCGTTTGTAGTCTTCATAAATTCAGGAATGAATGTGAAACACAAGGCCGACATGACCTCACAGTGAAGGTGGTAAGCAAGATAAAAAAAAGATGTGAAGGAGGTTGTGTAGAGGGAAGAAAAGAGGGATGAAAAAGACAAAAAATGAAGAGAAAACGCCTGCTGGAAGACTAACTGTATTGAGTTTCACATTATACTGTAAGATTACACCTCAAGCAGCTGCTGCATTATTCGGATTTCATGTACAGCAGCTGTTGTGGAGCTACGAAACATCTTCACAGGCTATATTCATGAGAGCAATCTACAAAGTTCACACAGCCAAAGGAAAAAAACACATTTGAAAGGTCTACTCTGAACAAGTTGCTGTAATTGTGGATCTCTGTTGGTCCTGCTTTGCTTACCTCCATTTCAAACAGTGGAGGTCCCAGGATGTCTTTGAGGGCCACATGGTCGATCACTATGGGCATCTCTGGAGGCGCTGCCTTGTCTGAACACACATGAAATGAATTTAATCCCATTGAGAAGTACTGCATGCAGGTCACTCGTTTTGCAAGGTAAAATTTGCTAAATATAAATGTCTCATGTTTTGGGTGAGAGGCTCTATTAGAAGAGTCACAGCTAAAAACCAGATCAAAGGACAAATGTTTCCCATTTCCATCTAGGTTTATGCACATCCTCACATCATGCACATCTTACATTATAAATATAGTCTCTAAACTCTCTGGATCTGCTAAAGTGCTTGAAAACCTGCCAAATGAACAAGTAAGAGCAAAGCTGACTACCATAACATATTAACTTATTGTATACCTAACATATTGTAAAGAAAAACTATGGAGGTGAGGCCTCAGAGGGAGAGACAGAGAGGAGTGGGGGGAGACAACGGCTGCAACGGAGACTGGAAAATCACACATGTGCACACGCACACGCTAACATTATGCAAACATGCACAGAAAATCAAATGCATAGATATACAAACAGAAAAACAGCAAACAGTGAACAGAGACATCAAACACGCTCCATCCCCTTGGAAAGAAATGCAAATTATTTGCATGCACACACATACACATACACACACACACACAAGCCACTGTTAGTGTTGCATGTCCATGACAAATGTTACCTGGCAACACAGAGGGCTTTCAACAAAGCTGCACAAAACAACTTGCTGATATCCTGTGTTTACTAGGTAGAACCTGACTGATATATCAGCCAGCCAATTTAACCATTACAGGTTTATCATTAACAGCTTTATGTTGTCCAGTATGCACGTTATGAAAAGATAATTTTTAACGGAACATAATGCAGAAAAAGATGCTTAGCATAATTCAGAATGATCAAACTCCAAATGAAATTTGTTTCTGTGCACTGATATAGATTTTCATCCTCAGCTCTGATATCTGGTCACTTTTACTGACTCCCTTTCAAACTAACTAATACCATCTCATCAGCCGTTACTGGGTCTGCACCTTTACCGAGATTCACCAGATACGTCGCCAAATTACAGCTGCGAGAGCAGCGTTTATGCACCATAACCACATGTTTCATACAAACACAAGCAAGTCAAAGGTAACAGAGACCAAGAATTGATGAATGTCATTCAGTCTGCCAGAAAAAAATAGAAAGTTAACATTTATGCCCGTGTAGATGATTATTTGATTATTTTGTTAGTTTGTCTTTTTTTCTGGAGACCAAAATTGTTGTTTGTTTTGTCTGCTGTCAATTACATGGTTGCTCAAACTCCTGTTTTGATGCGAAGAAGCAAAATGGTATAAGCTGCTTCAGCCATTACACTTCCATATTTTGATATGATGAACATGTTTGTTCCAGGTTACCAGAGTATGCACAGCTGCATGTAAACAGGAATTTTAGTGGACTATTCAATTTCATTAGCCATGTTAACAAATTAGTTAGAATTCCTAAAATAATGTTTTTTATTTTGTTCTGTATGGTGTGAAGGTTTTGTATCAGACTCACTTATCCTGTGGGCTCCCGAGCAGATGGAAGCTTCTACTTGTATGAGGAAGTATCTTCTGTTTCCAGCAATTATCCAATAAAAGCTGACATTTCAAACCACTAGAGTAAGAACAATTAACTCATACCATATTACATTAATTTATTTAAGTATGTTAAACTGTTAGTGGTTTTATGAGTGAGAGTGCAAGGATATGACCCTCTACCTTCCACTGACTCATCTGCTCACAGACTGAGAGCGAACGGGCTCCTACCCTGCTGTGTCGGGCTGTTGGGGGCGGAATCCTCCGTCACGGTGACTCTGTGACCTTCGGCGACCTTCACAGCCACAGCTCGGCAGATCGCCCCAAACTTCCTCTCTAGGGAGCGAACTCCGGCTTCACGGGTATATCTGAAACACAAAACAAAGACACAGCAGATGAAGACAATTATGCACGGTTGAGGTTTCCCAGCTTCAGTTTAGGATAGGTGAGTGAGAGATGTGATGAGGAACAAAACAATGTAGGCAAACAGGGAATTTTCAAAAAGCTGCTATTGGCATCAGGAACATTGCTGATGACTTGTTTAAGTGCTGCAAATGAAAGAGTAAATCAACAAAGACTTGGGGAAAAAGGAAAACTAGAATAACCATCTTGCGGTTGTACAACCCTCCGAACCCGACAGGTTGCACTTACAGTTACATCCACGTCTGTGACAGCATGAATGCTTCACACACATCTTCAACCCGGCAGCATAGAAGATCTTTACAATTGGCACAGTTTCAAGGTGGACACCCAAGATTAGTGTCACCAATTTAGTATCTGACCAAATGTCACTTCTGCTCCTGAGTTATGATGCTGAATGATGTCTAGAAAAGTGTTTTTGCAGAACATTATGATGTCACAGTTAAGCTGCCCTTTGATCGATGGATAAGAAAATGTCACCACTTCCTCATTAAATACTATGAAACATTCGTGTCAAATTTTGTCACAATTACCATATGAATTCTTAAGTTATGGCCTAAAAAATGCAACACTTTAGGAAATTCCCTGAAATGAATTGGACTTACATGCTATAATACCTAAAGTCATGACAGAGACCTGCCTGGGCTCTACGAAAGCCTCTTCACTTTGTCTTTACCTCAAAAGACCCCGTCCTTTTTTTGTTTTTTAAGAGATCGAGCCGGTACAATCAGGAGTATCTCTTGATGGATACCAAGCTGTGTGCTGCTGGCTGTTGCTATAGTAACCAAACCAGAGTGCTGCAAGTGTTGCACAGAGACTCTGCAGGCAACATACTGCTTATCATTTGAAAAGACCAGAGGCCTGTCTGCGTATCAGCAGCTCCATATTTGCTAATTCCTTTATAAATATGCAAGACATTTAAGGCTGTAGACCAGTTTGTACTTGGAAAATATACCATCAAATTCACACCAGTATTGTAAAAAATAGTTGGTTTGTTAATTGACACATAATTGGCCATCCTGCAATGTCAGAATTTGTTGCTTTTCTTCACTTTTAATTAAATGCATGTGGATTTAGACTACTGAAAAGCAAAACAAGTGGTTTAAACATTTCCTATTGAGCTTCTAAAAAAAGTAATCTGCACGATTTCAGTATTTTCTGACACCAGCACTGACATTTTTAGGCAGATGCTTGCAGACACAGAATGCTGCCCTCAGTCATCTGGTTGAAAGATGGTCTCTCTGACTGAAAGGTCACCCTGCCTGAGAAGCACTGGTCAACATTCAAAACAAATAGCCACCAAACAGCTCGACAACTAGCAGCCTCAGATGTGAGAAGGCAGCTGGCTGAGTGCTTGGCTCCACACATTGCTCACTGGATTTGTCCTTGACAGTCTTAATGTTGAAGCTCTTTAGTGAACATGCAACAATGTCCATACCAATCTGGGAATTCACTTCTTCCCTGCTGGTGTTGCATCAGTGCAATATATGAAAAAACTGTCAAAAAGTCTGATGTATCTGTACATGGTGACATAATAAATATTAACATTACTACAATTTTTGATTTAAAAAAGGAAAAAGCAGATTGAGAAGGTAAATTATGTGAGAGTAAAGTCTATACTCAACAGCAAGTCCTTTACAAAAGGATTAAAATGTTATATAACTTATACTAGTAAAAAAAATAAAAGCAAGAGCTGCACATAAAGAAGTTAAACTTATACTTAGTTTCCTTTTATTATGTGTTTTTTATGTCTGTATTTGATGTGTACCTGCTGATTATATCCTGGGTGGTTTCCTGTGGAATATGAAGCTGTTGCGGTGTTAATCCATGCTGCTCCAGCTGGTTTGGGATCAGGTGACGGTGAGCTATCTCCACCTTCTCCTCCTGAGTGTATCCTGAAACACACAAACAAACAAACACACACACACACACTTTGATGAAAATTTGTCGTAAAAGCAGTAAATAATTCATCAGTCTTCTAATTACAGTAAGAATAATAAAACTAAGTTTGTTAGTCTTTCAAATACAAATTTTTGCCCCAAAACTCTGATTCCTGAGAGTGACTCTCTGTACCTAAACCCACCTGGTACCTGCAGCACCTCCATTCTGTCCAGCAGGGCCGGGGGAATGGTAGTAGTGGTGTTTGCAGTGGCAATAAAGAGCACTTGGGAGAGGTCAAAGGCCACATTGAGATAATGGTCTGTAAAGCTGTGGTTCTGCTCCGGGTCCAGTACCTAAGGGAACATGTACAGATTGTCAAGTGTGTGTACTTTTAAAAATTACATCATTCCAATTAGCTGGAAAGCCTATTGAGTCAGTCATGAATTGGTTAACAGTGAAAGAGTTCCAATGCGGTGTCCCACAAGGAAGCTGTTTGGGACCACTATGTTTCTCTATCTTCACCAGTGATCTTCATCTGTTCTACATCCTGCAAGAGCGGTTATGTATGCCAGTGATAAAACATTGTTTTTACCAACAGTATCTATTGAGGAATTGTCTTGTGCTTTGGATAGGGAATTGCAATCAGTTACAATGTGGGCATGGAGTAACAAGTTCGTGTTTGGTTCAACTTCTGGCCTTAAACATAAAGCACGGCTTAACTCGTCTGTACAGGGAGTCCCTGTGGAACAGGCAGAGGAAACTAAACCACAAGACAAAGTTTATCAAAGTTAAGAAAATTAACTTTTAAAGTTCTTTAAAAATTATAATAATTCTGTAAAACAATTCATATAATTAGGATAATTATAAATATATAGATCTCTGAACATTTCCACTAGCTTTTTTTTTAAATCAAATTAAATTTATGAATGTCTTCCAATTTATGGGACATTTATTCCCAAGTTGCCCTTTGCCCATTTTTCCCCATGTTTTCTAAAGAAACTGCACCAATTTGCTCAAGGTTCAAAGGTTTACATGCTCGCAAAAGACCTCTGAATGCAGCACAAGAAAAGTTATGCTAATCTAGGTTTCAAAGGAATCAAGTGGTTAAAACAGATATTAAATACTGTTTCGGTTATGGGAAGACGTCTGGCAATAATAAAGAGATGTGCTGAATACTTACCCAAAAAAGGCATATCTCACTTTATTCAAACATTAAACACAATTTTAATTTTAATTTTAATTTTAAAACAATCATAAATTACAGAGCAATGTCATCAATGCAGTTAGTTTCTCCCACCTAGGATTCCTTCAGTCTGGAGTTTTTTTTACCACCTTTATTCTCTGATAACTTAAGATCCAGATGTTCAGGAGGTTAAATTATAAGCAGAAGTCTGCTCTTCTCCTATATAAACAGATCCAGTGATTAAAACCAGTTGGTGTTAAAAATTAACATCTCTCCGCCACTGTTCGGCATGGCAGGGGCTGGAGCCAAACGGCCGCTAATGTTTGCTTGCCCTGTTTCTCTGATAACTTGAGATCCAGATGTTCAAAAAGTTTTTACCCTGGCCTGAATAACAGATCAGGTGATTTAAACATTTAAGACAGAATAAAGCAGTTTAATGTTAAAAAAAAAAAAAAGTTTCTCAGAGGCTGTTGGGCACAGCTATCTCGCCACTGAAAGGTTGTTTCTGCTTCAAAATGACAAGATTTAATTCTTGGGGGTTGTATTTGACTAATTGTAATCATTCCAGTCATTTTTACCTGTGTAAATACCTTCAAAGGATCAATTCTCTATGAATGAAATCAAGTGATGATGAGGCAGAAACAACTTTTCAGTGACAAGATGTTTCTGCCTCATCATCACTTGATTTCATTCATAGAGAATATATTTGACAGACTGTAGCTCACCCAGTCCTCTTTTACCTGTTTAAATACCTAAAATTACACGTTTGAACATAAGATGGCGAGGACTGGCGGCCATCTTGGATTTAACCATCCACATTTGAAAATAAACATTATGGTATGCCCTAACTATGTTAGACTTTAATGCTTTTCTCAAAAAGTGCACAATTATTGTGGTCATCCGCTGCATTACACAGGTCATCAAAGACAGAGAAGCAAAGCTGACCTCCAGCAGTGCAGCTGCAGGGTCTCCTTGCAGACTCTTCCCCAGTTTGTCCACCTCGTCCAGAAGGAACACCGGATTATTGACGGCAACTGTCTTCAAACCATTAATGATGCGGCCCGGCATGCTCCCAACATATGTCCGTCTGTAGACATGAGCAGGATTTGAAATACTGACGGGCCGTAAATAATGACAACAAAGTAGAGAAATTCAACATTTAAAGTGAATATGATGTCTACATACTTTTTGGTCATGTTTTTATTTATTGACTTGTTCTTGAAGTGATCAGCAAAAAGAAACAAAAGCAGACACAAAGTTGTCCGTGACAAACACGTGCAAGTTTCAAGCATTTGCAGGCTGAAAGCATGCACTGGAGTGGTCTAGCTTTTACAGAGTTGTTTTTTTTTTTTAACAGGTTGTCAACCATGAAAGAACTCCAGAGATTTATCCTTGTTTATCTCCTAGTGTTGATATGCCCAACACCTGCTTTTCATCTGGCTGAGGGACGGTGTTTCACGTCTGTCCTATTCCCTTTCAATACCAGCAGCAGCTCTGCAACCTGAGATGAACTGTGCTGCCCTGCTCACCTCTATACACACACACACACACACACACAAGCACTCCAACAGCAACAACAGGGGACTGTCAGGCTTCACTATTCAAGTGTGGACTTCTATTTGTGGTCATTTAGAAAAAAAAACTAAAAAAGAATTGAAAATTTACTTTTGGGGTCTTCTTTCACAATATTACTGCAAATACAATTTTTATCATTTTAAAAGAAATTGCCAAGAGGGGACTCGCAGCCTTGAGCGCTGTCAGTCTCTCAAAGAGGGGACCTCCATATACTGTAGTCAAGCTGTCTGTCCCTGTTCTCTCACCTGCTGAGTGTTTCTTTTACATAGAAACTTCATTTGTATCTTTAAAAATGGAAAGGTAAACTTTAATGCTATCAATAAATCAACATTTTTCGTGATAAAAAATACTACACAAATAATACTTGCCAAAGTGAAGTATACCTTTAAAAGAAGACTGTCTTCATCCTGTGGATTAAGTTTTATTTTATATTTACTCATAATGACTTTGATGTAGTCTGTGTAGTGTGTGTATATATATACCAGACCAACTGCAACTATCAATCTATCAATGTAAAAATTTCTTATTTTGGTGGTTTCGGAAGCCCACTCCAGCGCGCGGACGCTCTAGCGCAGCAATGGGCAACAGCCTGCTCCCGTGCTGACATGTCCAGCTGACATGTCCAGCAGCCCTCTCCAGCGTCAACATGTGCAGCAGCCGGCTCCAGCACGGACATGTCCGACAGCCCGCTCAAGCGCGGACATTTGCAACAGCAAAAAAAAGTGCCTGTGGATGATCCCCTGCACCCCCCAACAGCGGTTCTTAATATCCTAAAATCCTAGAAATGTCCTACAATCCCAGACACATCCTAAAATACAACAAATGTCCTAAAATTCTAGAAACATGTATGGGGCTGCTGTGACTGGCCCCTGGCCTCCTGTCATTTTGTGAAAGTGGCCCCTGAGCAGAGCAAGTTGAGAATCCCTGATCTATACTGTGGTCAGAAGACATCTGCAGTTATAGTCTCTCCAATAGTTTTTGTCTTATGAGCATACCTGTGTCCTCGGATATCAGACTGATCACAGACGCCTCCCAAAGCGATGCGGTGAAACTCTCTGCCCAGAGTTCTGGCAATGGAGCGTCCCACACTGGTCTTACCGACTCCTGGGGGCCCCACAAAGCAGAGGATGGGGCCCTAAAGAGGGCATGAAATTTACAGATAAATATGAAATTCCTGACTTTCTGGCTACACGCACACGAGTTTCTTATAGTTTTGAAATGCACAACTATTGTTGTGTTTATGCCTATGCACCTTCAGGGAAGTCTTCAGCTGTCTAACAGCCAGGTACTCCAGCACACGTCTCTTCAGCTTGTCCATGGCATAGTGATCGTTGTCCAATAGGGTGCGGGCAGCTCGGATGTCCAGACAATCTAAACAGTGAGTGGGTTGTTGGGTGGGGAGAATGTATATAAGATGAACAGATCCAAGAAGGAAAAAAAACATTCAGGTTAGTGCAGGTAAAGGCAGTGAGGTTGGAGCTGCAGATAGAGAGAGTGTCATTTGAGAACATGAGGAGAAAAAAGAGGATGTAGATAAACAAGCTTGCTTCAAAGTTTTTTGAAAAAGGAGAGAAAATTCGGTCACATTGGTTAATGAAAAAGTAGGAAAGAGGAAAGAATTTGCTCACTTCCATTTAAAGTGAAAAAATACAGCTTGGGCCAAAGCCATCATGCCACTTTGATATCACACACCTTTCTACACTTGTGAAGTTTGTCACTGTTTGGCCACTTGGCAGAGTCATAGCTGTAATTTAGAGATGTCATACAGTATCTGAGGATACTGTATGAGAAATGATGGCGACCTTTGGCAGAGTTCTGGGCTTGTGCACCTGGACTCTGTCAAAGGTCGCCATCATTTCTGTTTACCTTTAGTGCTTTTGCTCCACGGCAACTCCACCATCAGATCCAAGTAGTTTCTGGTCAGGGCATACTCAGGCATGGACTGAGGCATCTTCTTTAATCTGAACACACAAGAATGACATTAAAATGTAAGATGGGTCTGACTGTGGATCATCTGTGAAATCATGCATTAAACAGAGAAGTCGGGTTGTGTATTCAGTGGGGAGGCACGATATGGATTTAATCCAACTGATACCAATAACCGATAACTTCCTAAAAATTGCTTTTTGGAACTGTGCAGTCAATGATTTAATCAAGAAAGCTGCTGCGTATAAAGGCATATTTAAACTGCTGTCTTTAAATCCTTTTAGAAATAATCAGGACAGAGGAACAACAAATGTCGGGGCTTATCAGGGTAAAAGTTCACCTCTTAAGCTCTTTGAGACAAACTCTAAGTGCAGCTTCAGGCATCTTGGCCCCGTGGACCTTCCTTTCCAAGGCTGCAGTGTCATCGCCATCCTCATCTTCATCTTCTTCATCCAGGTTGAACTGCCGACCCGGGAACAAGCCACCTTTACGTACTGATAGCACCTTAACAGATGAGATACAGAGAGCTCAACAGGCATGTAAATACAGACAATGTTGAAAGGAAAAGGAAAAGTGGAAATGTTTGTTACCCTCTTCTCATTGTCAGGACTCATTTTCCTGGTTTTCTGCAGCAGTTTTAGTCCCTCGATCTGTCTGGTCAACATGGGCAGAGCCTTCTTGAATCGCTCCTCCAAGCTCACCGCATCCAGGACCTTCACAGCACAAATGTACAAAAACCTGATTTCAAAATACATTAACTTTAGAAGAAAACAAATCTTTTTACATTAGGCTCATTCTACTGTCTGTTGCTTCAGACATTTTTTCTCATTGGCACCATCCGGTGGTAGCTTCAGAAAGACTGTGACAGACGAGCCAATGACTTTTGCTCATTAGATGAAGCATAATCAGAGTGCAACGTAAGACACAAGGGGCAAAAGGGCTCTATTGAGCCCCTTACATAATCATAGATGTGTTTTGGGCGTAACAGGATTTTAACCAATCAGAGAGTAATCTCAAATTTCCTGTTAAAGCCAGGTGTTCCTGCACCTGGTTTACAGCTATTTAAATGGTGGATTCAGCAAATAGATAAGTGAGTGATATTCTGATAGTAATGTAGTTAGAGCAATAATGTCACTGCAGCACATATTGTGGTACATAACAGAGCAGAACTAACAACTGTAGTTATAAATTTGACAAGATTCTGAAGTAATCTATAAAGTCACGCTGCTCCTCGTGTGTAAAAGCAAACAGCATCTCTCTTAGTGGAGACTGGTGACTTTTCCATATCAGGAAAATAGAGCACATCTGACTTCAGATCAGGTTTTAGTGGGTCAATAGTCAATCACTTACTGCCGTCTCAAAATACCGTTAAAGTCTTGCAGAGTGGTGCTCAGAGAACAACATACAGCTCAACGTCAACAAAACCAAGGAGCTGATTGTTGATTATGAAGTATTTTGGATTCTGACTGTGCTAAAAGTTACAAATATACCACACACATTTCCACTGAGATTAAGTAATTTCTTTCCAGGGTGAAAAATATATATTCAATCAAAAGAATAATTTGACAGATGCTTGAATCCCATTAGAAACTCTACAAATACTGGCTTTAAACTTTCTATCACATCCTGTTTTTTTCTTTCATTTTATTTTTTTTGAGTATATAGTTTGAGGTTTGGGTGACACAGACACAGCAGTTCACTTCACCTGTAGTTTCTCCTTGTTTGAGGTGCGGATCATGGAGGCGACCACATCAGGTAGAGTTTCCCTTGGCAGACTGTCCAACAGACGCCTGAATTTAGCCACAACTGGAACTGAAATGTCCAACATACCTAACAACTACAGAAACACACAGACACACAAACACACACAGACATAGTTGGGTTAGATTTACTGACAGAAGTGTGTTTTCAGGGTTAAGTCCAACCCTTTGCAGTCTGGTGCTGTCCCGGTCTATCGCAATCTATTGCTTATTTTTGTCCTGTATTTTTTTTTCTTTAATAAAATTTTCTTCATGTCTTTCTCTTGTATGTCTTGCACTTTGACACACCTTTGTTGTTGAAAAGTGCCATACTGCACAAATAAATTTGCCCTGCCTTGAAACTGATATGACAACTTGCCTGTTTCTCGTTAACTTTGGACATTTTTGAGTTCATGCACAGAGTTCTCCAGAAATTTTGGTATAATTTATGAATGCAAAGACATACACTGAAGCCTTTTCATTAACTGATAAACAAGCTTGTGAGTACATTGAGTTATAGGTTTGCCAGCTTCCATAGCACACCTGCAACCTAAAGGGTTTCTCACAACAAGATGAGATAAGAAAGATCTTTATTCATCCTGAAAGAAATTCTGCACCCCAGATACTCAGCATGTATACAGTTATACTCAGTAAGAATATTAATATATACACATATATAGGAATAGAAATAGGGATGCACTGATCTGGTACAAATGACATTTTTACATTTTATTTTTCCCTCTTAATTTTCTTTTTTTTTGCACAGGTATTTTTTTCTTATCTGAATCTAGAGTCAAGGGAGAGAGTTATGTCTATGCTATACAGACTGCAAAGCCTCTTGACCCATATTAGTGATTTGTGATATTGGACTACATAAATAAAATTGTCTTGACTTGACAAGCAGAGATAAATACAAAGAAAGACTGTAAAGCAAAAGGTCAAAATAAATAGAAATGGATCTCCTTCCATGTTTACTACCTTTCTCTATCCCCCTCACTCTTTCTCAGTCTCTCTCACTCTCTCACACACACACACACACACACACACACACACACACACACACACACACACACACACACACCTGTACAGCAGCCTGGTAGAACTTGTGCGACAGCTCCCCCAGCTCTCCATCTTCTGCTGTGGCACCGTCTGTCGCTGGGCTCGTGTACTGCTCCAGTTTGTCCAGCTGCTCCACCTGTAATTTTTTTTTTTTGTTGAAATTAGAGATTCATATATAGCAGTCATCCACATTTGTGAAATACTGAGTGACAGGAACTTTTGGTTCTATATTGCTTATAAAAAAAGGAGCTGGTACTACTGACATTCCTAATCAGGAATGCACCTTTGACAATGTTTCACTTTTAATAACAATATCAGAATTGCTTGCGTCTCCATGATTGGGGCTTTCGCAGACATTTGTTGCCTTCATCCCCTAAAATTTAGACTATGGAGTGCATCGTAGGATCGCAGGTTTGAATCCAGACTTAGTATTGGCTGGTCTGTCTGAGTCTAGTTGGACTAAAGAAATTGTAATAAAAAAAATGTAGAAAATAAAATAAAATCAAAATCCCTCAAAAGGGCAAAACCTATGACTGTTGAGAAAAAAAACATTAAATATTTTCTTTGTATCTACACAAATTTACTTGTTTAAGTGTAGCTGTACCTGTTTAAAACATAATTCACATACATATGACCTTATTTCAAGACAATGGCACTAGCATTTGCTAAACTTAAGCACCTTTTCCTAAATATTGACAAAATAATTCTTTTTTTTTGTATGTATTTTCTTGTTTTTAGTCTTGCTACAGTGGTTTTAAGATATCTGTGGGTTCTCTGAGACTAGATATTTATAACTTGGTATAAGTTCACTTATTTTAAGTAATATTTAGCACTTCTTATTGGATTTTTTCTTGTTTCTGGTCCAGCTGTAATGGGACAGAGAGGGAATTTATCACATTTGTTACATGTTAAACATAGTGGGGTTTTTTTCAGAGGGAAAACTCCAGAGGGCATCATAAATTACTGGCTAACACGAGTAGTAGTGGTCAGTTTTACCGACTTTCACTGGATAACTTGTAGTAAAGGTCCCAGTTTCTCATGCCCACAGGGCAGCTTTAAGTTAATCTTCAACCATGAGACATTCTCACAGTGATTGGGAAGTTGATCTTAGATAAACTGTGGTCTGATACTGGAGAATTTTTACCTCTGCCAGGATAAAAGGTCTCTCCTTAAGCAGATTTGACACCCGAAAGCGGCACAGTCCGGTGATGAGGAGGGTGTAGTGGGGCTTTGGCCAGTTGCTTCCCACCACCTGCACTGCTATCCCCGCTGTACCGATCCTACAGAGAGAGAGAGAGAATGATGACACACAACAGACTCACTGCAGGAGGATCACAGACAAACAGGCCTGAGCTTCACAGCGGCACGATCTTAGCCTAAAAAAATTATCTATCAGAGACAGAGACTCTAAAGTTGCTTTGCATGGGGGCCAGTTTCGCAAAATGGCAGGAGGCCAGGGGCCAGTCGCAGCAGCCCTATACATGTTTTTAGGATTTTAGGTCATTTCTTTGATTTTAGGATGTTTCAAGGATTTTAGAGCATTTCCAGGATTTTAGGATGTTTCTCAAATTGGAGGAACTTTCTAGGATTTTTTGGAAACATTTCTAGGATTTCAGAACATTTCAATTATTTTAGGACATTTCTCGATATTTTAGGACATTTCTCGATATTTTAGGACCTTTCTTGATTTTAGGAAGTTTCTTGGATTTTAGTACACTTTTAGGATTTTAAGATGTTCTTAGTTAGGACCCTCTGTTGGTGGATTCTCCACCAGTACTTTTTTTGATACAGTTTTATGCACCCTGGCACCTTATGTGTACTAAAAGTACAAAAGCAATTCAAAGTGTGAATCCCTTGACTTTAAGGGCCTGAGTATCACTGATCTATCTTGATTGTTTTCAAGTCTGTTCGAATTGGGTCTTCACACCTTGGATCTGGTTGGGACCTCTCAATGCTCTAATAATTTGGATCAAACAACTCTGTAATCTCAACTCTTATAACATACATCACATTATAACAGCCAACCTTTGCTGCTACATAGTGTGTTGAACCCAATGAACTTTAAAAAGCAATTGAACTGAGCAGTATTTGCAGTGAAGCAAAATTATTTACACAAATTCTCACCAACAACGCTTTCACACGTAGCCACAGAATTTCTGCCTTTTTATTCCATCCAAGTCTTTCTATTGTGTCTTTATTTCTCCTCAGTGGAAAGTGTGGTGACTTACTAACAAGATTTCCAGGAAAACAAGCTAAACTGACAGCCCTGTGGTCATTTGGGACTCATAATATTATGTGTGATGCTGACATTTTGTCAAAACACGCAATGCGGGGGTCAAATTACTTTTTACACACAGAACTTCTGAACACAAAATCAGGAAATGTTTTAGTGTGAATGCTCAAATAGTTTGACAGCTGAGCGGCTTAAATTGTTGCTGTCAGTGAACGTGACATTGTACAAAAGCTCCTGGCGATGCTGCCTGACTCACTAATCCCCTTACACACACACGCAAACAAAATATGTATCTGATTATGGGCTTACTATGGCGAGGACATTAAATTCCCGGGTGTAATGTTAAGTGGGAGCCATCACAGAGCAGACGATGACAGCTGTGTGTAGATGGTGGTTGATCCGAGAAGCCTTCTGAAGGTGCCGTGGCTCTAAATCAAAGACACATGTACTGGTTTAGGGGAAAAGTGAATTGGTTAACAAGCCTTTAATCCCCTTTTCCTCTAAAATCCACGCCGCATTACTGTGGTCTACCCCAACAACACAAGGGACAGGGACATCGCATTGTCTTCTTTCTTTTGATTTGTCCCATCCCATGCACCCTGGACACTTTAATTACTTTGAACTCACTTTCTGGGAGCAGCGGGAGACCGCAGTGCGGTGCTAAGAAGCCAAGTTGAGTGCCTTAACGAGCGCTAGCAGTTTTCTTCCAGTAACTTTGGCTGAGAGACAAACCATCCAGAGACAAACAGCTGCTACTCAGTAACCAGTCTGACCTGGTAAACTGCTGCTGAAAGGCTAAAGTCCACCTCGCTGTGCTTGGCTGCAGTGCCATTGCTAAACTGTAGAGTTTTCTAGAAAAAAAACCTCAGCTTCTGTTAAAAAACAAGAACTGTACAAAAAACAATACCAGTTACACTAAACATGGCATGACATGTAAAGCTGGCTGTCCTTTTAAAGACCTTTTTTCTTAAGTTATTCAATCAGTATTTTCTACTCTGCCATGGCAATGAAATACCAGCAACCTCATAAAACTACATGTAATTTGAATTTGGAGTTGGTCAGTGTCTCCCAATGTTGTGTCAGGGTTTACAAAAGGCCAAAAATAAGGGAAGCGGCAAGAATGGTCCTAGTTTATGGAGATCGACATGTTGCACCCCCATGTTTCTACAGAAACCTAAACAGTCAAACCCAACACTGGCTCCTAAAATGGCCATTCACATTTTCAAGTTTTCACGTCTGCCATCATAGTAAGAAGTCCGACTACAATAAGCAGCGATGGAATTACACTGATTATAGCGTGAAAAAGCTTTATTCAGTGTTAAATTATATTTTTAACAGTTTAAATCATGGGATCTGTTTGCTTTAGAAAGGAAGTGACCTTTGACAATAATTAAGCTTCTGGTGGAAACTTCAGGATGTTAAGTTACCAGAGAAAAAAGGTGACTTCACATTAACATGTGTTGACATGCCAAAGTGCATCAGAAATATATGGATTATTTAGATAAAACCACTCTATTCATTCTTTTTTATCAGTTTAAATCACCTGGTGGTTTTATTTTGGAAAGGAAGAGACGTCTACAGATAAAGTGGCTCACAGTAAAAACATGAACGTCTGGATCAGAAAAAGGTGAGCACACATTAACATTAAACTGCTTTTTTTTAGGTTTACAGCTGTTAAAATTGCCTGGTTTGTTTATTTTGGGGAAAAAGAGACCTCTGTGGATAATTTGGCTCCAAAATATCCTGAGTTTCAGTGTCATGTTTTTAGAGGTCCATAAATGTAAAAAATATTTTGTTATTACAAAAATATTGAAAACTATACTTATGTGGCAGTGTAATGTTTTATCTTATTCCTTATTCTGTAATCCAAAGATACTCAATATATGGCCCATGGGCCAAATCTGGCCAGCAATAGGATGCCAGGTGCCCCCCAACCATTTTCAAAGCCGTAAAAAAAATAAAGTGATTCACACTTGAAACTGTTTTTGTACTTTCAGTTGAGTATATATACAAGGTGCCAAAGTGCATAAAACAGCATCAAAAGCTTGTTTCTTTTCTTTTTTAAGTGTGAGTGGCCTTTTCACCTTAACCATTTCAAACCTGATCAATTTGGCTTGTTTTCTTTCAAAAACATGGGAAAAAGGCAAAGTGCAGCAAGGAAGAAATTACCCAAAACTTAATAAAAAGTTAAAAAAAAAATAACAAGATCAAGAAAAATGACCTGAAGATCAATATATAAAACAAACAAAACAAAAAAATTGCTTTAATTTCTAAGTTTTTTAAATATGTAATTATGATAATCAGATATATAGTTTCCCCTTGCTTTTTCTTTTCTTTTTTTCCTGGACATTTTTCTCAGCCTTTAAAAAAATAATCTACTTATTTCCTGTTATTGCTAAAACATTAATGAACATGTTGCTTACTGCCTTAACCCCCATGATTTTGAAAAAAAAAGTAAGTAGTTTGCTTGGGTTCAAAGGTTTAAATATGTGTGAAAGGCATCTGAAAGCAGCATGATAAAAATGATGTTGCTCCAGTGTTAAGAATTGCTGTCACTATTGAACTTCTTCCATTTTCATATTTTCAGAGGCCCTAGATGATAAAAATCGTTTATTTTCACGACAATAAGTACAAAAAAATACTCGTGGCTACCAGAACTGTCTTTGATCTAGTTCATTATCCTGCACAACCCCTTGGTTTTGTCTAGTGTCACTTGGAGACCCTGTTCAGTCAGCTGGTACAGTATGTTCAACCTCCAAAACAAACCAACACCCTCGTGTCAAAGCCAGAAATGACTCATCTGAACACATGAGGCTAAATGTGTGTTACTTGTGCAGTGTTGGGAGGTCGTCGGCTTCGTGCTCCGGGTCTCTGGTGTTGGGAATCACTCCTATGATGGTGCTTTTCAGAGAAGTCCCCTTGAGCAGCCGCTGGCTCACCAGCTGCATGTTCCGCGGGGAGTCCACGCTGAAGCGGACTGTGGAGCCCGGGAGGAGCACCCCCTCATGGGACAGCAGCAGCGGGAGACGGCTCGGTATCTGGATCCCACCGCCGGAGGCCATCGTCCGGTGTTTTAATGAGAAATCAGGTCAACGTCTGTGACACAACTCTCGCAAACAAACACGCACTTCTCCTGTCAAACAACTGTAAACAGACGACTTCCGTGTAGTCCTTTCAAAGTAAAATTCTCAACGACGACCCGAACAAACCTGTCGCTTGTTTGAAGATAATGTTACCGAAATTAAAACGCAGTCGTTTTTGTTTTGAGACACATTTTTGCACCAAGTTTTGCCGTGAAGTGGCGTCTAAATGATCGTTTCCCAAGGATGTTTTTAAGTCGTTTCCACTTCTACTTCCTATAGTCTGTGAATTGGCTACGGCAAGCGCAAAGGGACAAACTACACAATATCGCATGACATGTGCAATAGAAGTTGCAATGAGACGTCCGTTTCTTGCTTTTTGCTTTTTTCTCTTTTGACCGAAAGTAACCCATTATAAGGATAATATAATTAATAATAGAACTAATAGTATAAGACATATTTGTCAGTATTTTAGTTGTTTTCAAAACAGAAGTAAGATTATTTTGATTATTCTAAATGTTTAAATTATTATTATTATTATTATTTGTAGTAGTAGTAGTAGTAGTAGTAGGATTCAGTATAGCTGGAAACTGTGAAAAAGGGTTACTTATGATGGAAGCAGGGTCATGTATATATTCATACCTCCAGGAAGGCTTGTGATATTAAAAACAAAAAGAAAGACATCGGGCGAGAGGCAGGGTGCACCCTGTACAGGTTGCCAGTCAATCACAGGACATTTCTTAGACACAGCGAGACACAGACAACTATTCATGCTTTTGTCTCATGTTAGTTTCATGTTAACCTAAACTGCATTATTTTGAACTGGGGGAGGAAACTGGGCTTTTGTATAATAGCCCACCTGTAACCATTCACTCAGTCATTATATGTAACCGCTTATTAGGGGTGCTGTGCTGGTGGGGGACTGGAGCCTACCCCAGCTGTTCATGCTGACATTCATGCCAAAGGGCGAGTCAGAATCACAAATAATCCTAGACTGAATGTTTGAGGACCCATGCCAACAAATGCAGTCTATCCACTTACATCTTATTTGGAAGAAGTAAACGCAAGCGCTTTTTTTTTTTTATTACAGGTGCTGAATACTTTCTAATGACTTCCAGAGTAAAATCAGCATTAAAGACACATTTTTGTTAAATCACATTACTTTTAACTTGTCTTACCTTTTAGAAGAAAAATAAAAAGCAAAAAAATAAACCCTCAAAGGCTTTAGGCTTAATATACTGGACCTGTAACCATTTTCTATGTCTTTCATAGATTGTATAAAAAAAGATTAATGGATGTAGCCACTGTGACATCACCTACTGGTTTGTTGATTCTTATTTGAAGCCTTAAGTCTGACATTTTAGCCATTGCCATCTTGAATTTTTGGAACCAGGAGTGACCCTATTTGGATGAGAGAGTAGATATAACTCTAACGTAAACTGCTATCTTAGTTAGCATGGTGCATTTACAGATTTGGTTCACTATAATAATAGTAATGCTAAAGCTAATGTTCACTGTGAAACGTGATACTCAACTTACGCCCCACAGGCCAAATCTGGTGTTGGATGGACCCCAACCATTTTCTAATTCACAATAAAGATAAAGTGATTCAAACTGGGAATTGTTTTTGTACTTGTAGTATACATAGATGCCATAGTGCATAAAACAGCATAAAAAAAGTCAAACCAAGTCGTTTTTTTTATATGGCCCAATAAGACACCCCCTCTGTCCCTGGACCCTCACAGTGGAACATTTTATTATGAAAAATTGCTGGACGCATTAGAATAATAAAGAGGCGTATTAAAAATGACTGGACACTAGACACCAGGTTAGTTGATAAAAAATAACAATTTAATTTTTATTTCTTTCATAAAAGTATTGTCACATAGCATTATACATTTCAAAAAATAAATAAATTCAATATCTTGTGTATAAAAAATCTGTTTGTAAAGACTACAGAAAATAACCAGCCATGTTTTTGCAGTTATCTCTCTGTTGGTGCCAGTCGGTTTTGGGAAATATCACTTTATGGTCACAATAAGGGATAATTGAATACACTTTAAAAAAGCTCTTATGGTTACAAAAAGACAACCATACAGTTATATATGATGGATTAAGTATAATAAAAAAATACACTTGCTGCATTTATGCCAATACACTTATAATTATCATTCATTTATTACATCATTAAAGCTGTCCTGATTAAAGTACCTTTCAGACTCAGGCTCAACTTGTTGCTGTGCACATAACATAACCATTAAACATCATTCTCCCCTGAAGAGCGACACAAAGAGGCTTGCAAGACGTGAACATAAGTTATATATATGAAGTACAAAGCAAACACATGAACTGAAACTCTAACTTATATAGAGTAACTTTCACAAATACTTTGTGCAGTCTTGAGAGTAGCTAAACATTCTATAAGACAAAAACCTGAAGATTATGAGTGAAACGCCACATTACTTAGTTTAATTGTGTGCAGCAAGTATCATTTCATGCAATGCAAATCATATTTCTTAAACCTTCTTTCTCTTTTGTTTTTTTTTTAATGATAAAACACAACTGTTAAAATATAATTTGAAATTTACTTTTAAACACAAAAATAATTAGTACCTGCAATGCTGAAAGAATACTAATTCTTCTATTTTACAGGATGTTGACTGTGTTTTTGGGAACAGCTCTGGTAACAACTGTACGTGAAATATGCTATCATAATAAAAACAGTTAGCCCAAAAGTAAGGAAGGGAAAAGGAAATGTTACACTATAAACTGACTAAACCAGCAAGTCAGGGTTTGTAGGCAGTGAACCAGGTGCAAGATAAAAATCGCCACCACTGCAGCTCACGCATGCAAAACATACTTCCTAGGCCCTGTTTACGCCTGGTATTAACGTGTGTCTTACGTGATCATATCACAAGTAGACAACTCTAATGCAGTGGAATGTGTCCTCAATATGTCTTGAGATCTGATAGCTCAGACCACATTCGGAGGTGATCTGCACCACATTTTTTCACCAGCGTGTACACTATTTACCCAGGGCTACATTAACAGACCACCCACTCAGCTAACATCCATGCTTTTCTTACTCTCTACTTTCTGTTGCTGCTGACTATGAAGGATCGTCTCCTGAGACACTCTCTTCGTGACAGAGTTCTGCACAGGGCTGATTAAAGAGACGCTCCCCTGAACCAGAGTGGTAACATGCATCATCACAACTAGATATTGCCATTGTTAGTTGATTTACGCTCAGTTGAACCTGAACTGGCCTAGACGTTCTGCACATCCTCTACACTGGGCTTTGAACCAGAATTTGAACAGTAAAAATTCACAATAGAAAGCTGGATAAAACAAAAGAAGAAGAAGGGGAGAAAACAAAACAAGATGAAGGTACTAAGTAAAGTGTAGAGTATGTACGAAATAAACAGTGCCAAAAAGTTCATGTTTTCACCGTTCAACATGCAACCCCTTCGCCTCTTGCTAACTTGTTTGGTATGCAACGTAATAGGTTAACCGTAAGAAGGTCCTATAGCAATTACCTGATATTGCCAGTTAAGGAGTCTGAGTTACTTCTGTCAATAAATCGATTCTCTCTCGGTGCTTGTATACAGGGACAAGGACAGTCCAATTAAATAGCCCAAGCGAGCCATAACCATAACTCTACTTAACTGTTCTGGTATATACAGTCGGATTCACACAAACTGTACCCACTCACTGTGGGGCTCACACTCCTACAGCAGTAGTCTGCTAGCTGCAGGTGATAAAGCCTGCATATAGCAAGACAAACTTCCTGCCACTTAAAAAAAAACTGTATATGTTCTTTGCAAATTATAATGATGTAAGCGTCTTTTTGCATATACAGCATGGAAGTGAGATCCTATCACAAGTTGTCACTCAAGACACGTGTGGAGCCAAATTCTAATGATGGGTATGAACAGAGAGACTTTGAGCTGTCCATGTGATATTGCGTCACCAAGATGCATGTTAATCCCTGGTGTAAACAGGCTCTTTAGGAAAAAAATGAGTGCATGCAGTACAGAGCAAATCATCTTGAGCCCCTGTCTATGCCTGAGTCATGGGCCTGCAGTTAGGCCTATACATGTCTTCATTTCAAAGTTTTTTCATAGATGTGGCATGTTGTTGTTTGTCTGGGTTCAACTAGCACTGTTAATACATGATAAAAATAAAGAAAGAAATACATGAAATTGGTCAAAAATGAACAGAATTGTTTCAACAGTAGGGTTGGGCGATATCACGGTATTACAGTACACCAGGGTGTTTCGAAAATCCAAAGGTATGTTTTTAAATACTGTCATAAATACAGGTGCTCCTCTTTCTATTAAACTTATTGTCTGTAGTGCACAGCATGCACCACCAGAGCTCAGTCTCCGGTCTGTACTGGTGGAAAAGGCAGCTGAGCTGAAAGACACACCGCACCTAGAGGTGCAGGGAGAAGTTACAGGGCTGTAAACAGCCGGCAGCCTGCAGAAAGAGAGACTGTGGTGAATAACACTATGTTTTTTACATCTACCTTGGTGAATTAAATATTTATTAAGACCAAACCGGAGATGGTGATTGTTGGAATAGCTGACGTACTAACTAGATTACTAACAAGACTAGTAGGGGGTAAGTGCAGCACACTTATACAGTCATATACCGTATACCCTGGTGAAATTTCAGGTAGGTTTGATGGTCAGAAATAATACAAACCGCCCAAGCCAAAATGCAGTGTGGGTTGACAGCACAGATTTAAAACTAACACTTTCAATGTAAGCTGCAGGTAAGAAATGCCAGCAAGTCCACTGTTGCAGCTGATTCTGCTGCACAAGGCACAATTGAGCCTCTGTATGAGCTGTATCAGGCTTTCAGTCTAATGTAAACCCATCCACAGCAATGACGTAGTATAAAGGGTGAGAAAGCCTGTGTAGGACGGGAAGGAGGGGTGGTGGATGGGTCAAACAAACAGAAGACTTTTGTTTGCATTGTACATACCTGCAGATCACAAATATTTTACATTAAAACACTTCATATTAAACATATAAGTGGCATAGTATATGAGCTGACTTTGTCATCTGGAGGTGGAGGGGATGGTAGATGGTGTGATACTATGATGATACAGCTGCCATGCTGCAGACCACTGTTTGAGACCAACAAACATCAAATCTGGGTGTATATTGGCAACCCTTTAAGGCATTTTCACGAGCATTGGTGCCACCAAACCTGGTTGTTTCTCATCGTCATCATGTTTTCTAAAGGCAATTGAGCCACTGAATCCAGGCATTTTTTTTTTTACAAGACACTGTGCCGTTTTCCAGAAGCATTTGAGCCATCAAACTGGTAGTTCTCACCGACATGCCCCTGCCCAGGAGATCGGTGTTCATTTTGTGTATGAAACCAAGAGTCAACATTGAGGGTTTTTTTTAACTATGTTACATAGTTAACATCACATGACATACATGTCACATGGCATATGTCACTAAGTCAAACCATGATTTTTTCCCTAAACCTAACCAAGGAATTTTAAAGCCTAAGTATTTTTGGTGACCAAACGTATGTGTCCTGTGAACCCCAAAGTATATTTTGAAAGGACACTGTGCATGTAATGAGCAGAAATTGATACCCTTTTCCCAGGTGTCCAAAACTGATGTCAACAACGGAAGAGGGAAGAGAAAACAATAGTTATCAGTTTGCCTGTAGTTTTGAAGTTCAGTCCATGTACATTGCTCTCGCAGTATCTCATTGATGCTTGAAAGAGGCTTAAAAGAAGAGAAGTCTGGCTATGATACAAAATCAGTGAAAGTTTCTCAATACAATAGCACTCCAATGTGTAGTCTCTCTCTACTGTCGGTCTCAGAGGTGAACCACACAGGTCCACTGAAGCACATCACATGCTTTTAGGGCAGAGGTTTGTCAAAGCCACAGTGACATCGATTTCAGGATCATTTCAGTCCATATAAGTGAACATGAACAAATCTCTTCCAAAACTTGAAACCCAAGAATCAAAGCATCAATCTGAGCTGCCATCAAGAGACAAATACTTCAGGCTTCCTGAGTGACAGAGAACTGGAGAATCTGAGGGGTTGGAGTTTTATTTTATTTTATCAGAACGTCCATATGCTCATGAAATCACCATAAATACTATTGCTGTATCTGCAATATCAGTCTACTTTGGCTGATGGAGCCAGTGTTTCTGTCTTCATCATATCATCAATCATAGCTCTGTTTGGGAGATTTGGAAAAGACTTATTGATGTTCACAAATCAGGACTGAACTCTTCTGTTTCCATGTGGATTGTCCTCAAGAGATACAATGATACCAATCCCACATCAGTATCAACAGGGACAACTTCCCCCTACTGGCCTCTTCTCAGCTTTCGGGTTGTCGGTCTTTCTTCCTGCCTTTTCTCCAACAGGAAACATCACAGTCTGAAAAAAAAACAGAAGAAGAGAAACTTGAGTAACTCCTAAAAATACTATTCTGTGTCTCTCACAGTATACATTACTGGCACACTATGAACCTGGACCACATCTCTGTCTCTCAATTTTTTGATATATACATTATGAGCCTCAAAGTAACGTGATCTCCTGAACGTCCTTGAATAGGATAAGGGGTTATAGATAATGGGTGGATGGATGTATTTCAGACAGAACTTATACTACTTTAATCAGGCAGATTCATCTCTCTCTAGCACGCTGCATATGCCCATACATGGTTAGAAATCATTCAGTGAAAAATTTGACCCCAATATTAAAACTTTTTCTTTAATGTGTACTTTTTTATTGTAAAAAATGGCAAAAATATATCACAAGGCTTAAGATAAATATTTCCCAAATGTTCAAGATTTGGGAAATATGTTTATGAGAGTGAGATAAGAAGATCTCTCATATCTGAGCACTAAAACAGTAGCCGGAGTCAGCAGGCACTTAGCTTAGCTTAGCATAAAGACTGGAAACAGGAGAAATTGCCTTCTTTTAAAAGAACCACATATAAAGTAGTTTTGGCTATACTTGCTAAACTGCACTATATCGGTGGTGCTTATGACATTGTGACTAAACCACAAAGACTTGGACCACTGTAGCAGCATGTTAAACTGTTTGTATAAAGTTAATTCCAAACCATTCACAGAATTCCCTAAATAATGAGGCATCTGTTTTAACTTGTGCTGTCAGTGTTAAAGCATTAATCACAAAGCAATCAAGGTCTATAGTTAAGTAGTGCTTGCAACCTGTTTCCAGTAAGTAACAGCTAGCCTGACTAGTTTTCACAAGATATATTTCAGTCTTTATTAACAGCTAATGTAGAGTGTTACATTAAGTGGTTTGTAGGAATGAGAGAGCACACCATTATCTGTATCTGCATGTTCAACAAACTGAACAATCGGTATCTGTTTCTGTACTCTGAATGGGCGGAGTTTAAACCAGGTATAGGTGTGAAATAAACCATTAATGAGTAGGAATTAAATGGAAGTTGATATTTTAAATCTGAAATTGATATGTATTGATATTTTTTTTGATTAGACAACTATTTAAAGAACAGCCTCAGAAATGAGCTACAAAACACTTTTGATCACAAGAGACAGAGAACTATGTAGCTACCCAAATGAGGATTGTGCTTCATCATGAGTAGAGAGTTGACACATTTTACGCGGCTGACATTGCCTGTATCATCCTTGTACATTATCTGTACCAAATCCTTGATTCAACCGAGTATTTGGGTCAACCCCAATGGTTTGTATAGAAGAAATTCATACATGGAGGACAAACAAGGCCTTGATGATTTCTGCTTAATATGACTTTACACTGAGGGCCTCTGTTCTTTTTCCTCTGCTGTATCTTACCTCAGTCACTAGCTTTATGACAAATTTACCTAAGACTGTTTTTTTGTTATCAATTTCCAATGCAGTTTACTCACTGGCTCCCTTGCACATCACGCGAACACTTACCTCCTCCAAAAACCAAACAAGACAGCCCTGACCAAATGAAAGAGATGGAACCAAACCAACAAACATGTAACAGTAAGGTTTTGCATGAGTACTGAAATAGAAGCAATGTTTTTTTTTCTATTTTGGCAAAAAGTTGAGTGTTTAGAGCACACTGTGTTTTATGTTTGGAAAGGGATAGATTTGGAAGTATGAAAGTATGCCATGCTGCAGAGGCGGTTAGAGACTTTAGATGTTTTTGTATTTTTATTTTCCATGATGAGAAACTGTCACGATTTCAAGGAAGAAAATCCAAGCTGATCACAAAGGAAAATAGAATATTTATATAAAGCATATTTTCTAGATCCTATTTCGAGGCCCCACTGAGGCTGAGTATTTGATACTCCAAAGATTACGAGCTTGAGGCTAAGCTATCACTTCAACAGTCACTGTTTGCTGGAGGAATGCAGTGACATTGTGTGCTCCAGCTGTGAGGGCCTCAAATGGCACACACTGTACACTGCCACATCCTGATAATGACGGATTAACTTACCTGCCCTGGCCATGAACACGTGGCCTGGGCAGCAAACATACATTAGCAAACGTATTGCATTCCCCATCTCAACTGTGCCACAGTGAACTTTACTGATATGCTGTCAGTCCGGTTTAGCGCTTCAACAGTTTTTGGGGACGGTGTTTTGTAATGTCTCACTGCTCATAACATTATGTTCCAAACACAAACAAAATAAAAATATTGTAATTATTGAGTTCTTATCTAAATGCACTAATAGACCGTTAGCATTTTTTTTTAGAATACTTTGTCTGTTTTTTTTCTGTCCATTCCAGTGGACAAAGGATCTTAATGCAAAAATGGCTTAAGATAAATGGTCTGAAGAGACCTAAACACATTTTTTTTCTTGATTAATCGATTAGTTGTTTGGTCTGTAAAATGTCATACGTAAGTTATGCCTGTTAAATGTTGTTTTTCGTTTCATTTTGTTAACTGCATTTATAGTCATTGTATGATTCACGACGCTTGCGTGAAACAAGTACTAAAACGGCAATTCAGCATTTTCCTTTGCTCCTGCTATTATGAAACAAAATTTGTGTGTGTGTGTGTGTGTGTGTGTGAGAGAGAGAGCCAATGTTTTTGACAAGAAGGAATGTAGGTTTTAAGTGTTTGTGGAAAACTGGAGCCACAAAAATGTAACAAAATGGAAGCGTCTCAAACATGCCGCAGTATCAAAGGCTTGGCTAAGTTTCCCCGTGAGCAAGAGAGGACATTTACAAAACATTCTCCATCATAGGGCCAAGTAACATGAAAAATGTTAGGTATGTAGGTTCTTTACACAGCCTATTCTGCTTGTGTGTTCATCTCTGTTATTATAGTACAGTAATGAGAAAACAAAACATGTTTTTTATTCTAAATGTCCTCCCAGAGGGTTTTTTTCAGCCACTTTTCCATTTAACGCTTTCGGTATTGTACATTTAGAACCAAAATTAACACCTACTAACGTGTACCTAGTCCCTATATTTGTGTAATTTTTCCACCGCAGACAGTACTTGAACATGTGGGCAGGGTTGTTGTCACTCGCTGCTCCCTCCTGCAGGACTGTATTTCCCTGATCACTGGTAATACAGAGTGAACTGTCCACAGAACAAGCCTGCACGCTGACATTTTCAAAACAAAAAGAGCAGGCTGCAGTGAGAGTCTTCCTGTGTGGTAATTTTTAAATAGCCAGTTTGTGCATTGACTCCTTGTCAGGCAAGAGCAGGGGTTTGGTGCTGCCTGAGCACACAGCAACAATGCTCTGTTATGTTTTTTCTCCAGTGGGGTCAGAATATATGCAGTTCACATAACCCCGTCGCAAGTAATGTACATTTTTTAAATGCTCGAAGATACTTAAAGTGTATGTCATCCAAGAGAGACAATAAAAACAGATGGAGTGGTCAAAGTTGTCATATTGAAATTTAAGGTCTGCTGATGGATTGAAGTCCTCAACTCATGCACTGAGTAACATTTTAAATAAATGTTCCACCTTAAAAGTCACCGTCAGTCAGCCCAGTGATTTATTTTTTGTCTGTCTACAACTGCTGCTAGAGGCTGTGAAACATCCTGTCATTTTATAGTTATTGTTCACCAAAGTATGAAGAACTTCTCACAGTATAAACAGTGGTTAAACTAGCCTCGACTCAGCCCTAGACGCAGTGTTGATTCTCTACGGACCAATGAACAGACTGTGTACCAGATCAGTGTGCTCAGTACTCCAAAAGAGGGGTGATGAAAAATGGGGATGGTTCCAAAAGGTACCATCCACAACTGAATATAACTGAACTGAACCGACCTGCCGATGCTAACGCACCATTCGTTATACTCACAATCCTGCAGTGGTTCTGTTGTGGCAAAGCACTCGCTGAAGAGGCAGTGCATAGTTTGGCAGAAGTTGTCCAGAAGGGATTTTGGGGTTACAAATCGCCAGCTGGACTCTGGCACTCTGTCAGGCTCTTCCGTTAAATTATCCCAAGTGTCCTGGATCGACTCTGGAAGCTCCTGCTGGAACACCTGGTCACACACACACACAACACACACACACACACACACACACACACACACACACACACACAACACACACACACACACACACACACACACACACACACACACACACAACACACACACACACACACACACACACACACACACACACACACACACAAAGAAACACCATGCATCAGTAACATGGCAGGTGGGCTAAATATAATCCATGAATTGCTTTGCATCTGTAAATGTCAGTATCTCATAAAAAATTAATCAACAACAGTATGACTCCATATCCAAACAACCATTTACCGTGAGCATTTAAAATTTGATTATGCATGGCCAATACACAACAGATCATTGTGGTCTGATGGAAGAAAACTCACAACAAATTCCCAGAACTTTTCCCTTCATCGTTCAACCATTTAAATTTGAAGAAAGTGAACATATGCTTTTAATCCATAATATTTCAAAGTGCCCATGTGGAATTCCTTAGTCTTAGTCTGTCCCTGGTGTGGCAAGTAAAACTAGGAAAGAACTTCTTACCATACGAACTATACATTTTAAATTTTATCACTGCAACTTACTACCTGCCTCCTTTGGCTAGCTGTGTGATTTAATTGTGAGGAGACTGTAGGAATGAAAGGTAAACAATTTCAAAAATGAAGATTTCTCACTAAAATGAATGCTGATTGGTGGATCAGACACATCTCGTATGAGACACAGACCCCTGATCAACTCCACCAATCACTTCTCCTTTTCCACAGTACAGAAGAACAAGACTCAATGTTCTTGCATCTCTCAGAGCCCCCTTTATGTTTATGTATGAGAATGCAGCTACTGGTTGTTGTTGTTGTTGTTGTTACAAAGTGTAGCAAACTGCACGAGTACCCATTACCCTGCAACATATCGCTCACACACACTTCACTGAATGATCAATGAGTGTCCTAATTTCACCTTCACTGAACTCTTATTGGATCATAAACAGAAGCCACATTTAATTTTCTAGTGATAAGGGCATTCATTCCCTATATTGATAAATAGGATCAATGTGACATCCATCCCTGCAGTCTGTGGAAAATTCACTTACTAACTGAATTGTTTAATTTGAAGAACCGTGGTACAGATATGTGAACTCTAGCTTACCTCAGCGGGATGTGACTGTACAAAGACGCCCTCCGCATCCCTGAAGCGTCTTTCCAACTCAGCGGTGTATGGACGTGAAGGATGTCTCTCTGGCATAACCCGGATGATCTGAAATCACAATTTGTCTTTAGTGTTAGACAATAAGAAGCTTAAAGACAGCAAACAAATGCTCAACTATCTTCTTTATTCAGATCTTTGAATCCTTGTACACAAACAAAACAAAATGTGACATTAAAAATTTACATTGTGACATTAAAAACTGTGAGGATTTTTTTCTAATGAAATAAACAGTAAAAGAAGATGCGGCCTGAAAATCCCACAAAATTCTTGCCATAAACACTCATCTTTCCCTGGAAGTACAGAGGATCTATACATCTATACAGCAAGAATGGGATGGACGAACAATCCCAAAACATAAAGCCTCCAGACTCAGTTATTGGCAGCTCTGAGGCATAAAAAGGTGGGGCTCTGACCTGTACTTAGCCAAAGATGCAACACACACCAGAGAAGGGGGGTACTTTTACCATTAAGAAGGGGCCTAAGCTTCTGGCCAAAGCTTGAGGAGGCCTGCTGGCTGGAGCCGCTACCACACCCACCTGCCTTAAAAAGACTTTTTGGATAAGATTGCAAAACCTAGAGAGTGGTTTATTAACCTAATCTTTTCCTTAACCCAAAGTTTAAACCCACAGTAGACCTCACACCCTAAATGTTACTTCAAACAAAGTTGATCTATGTGTGTGTGTCTGTAAGTGTTTGATCATTGGTTTATGAAGATACACTTAGATTTTTACTCCTTGTACTACTGCAACTAACATTAGGGGGTGTAAACATGCTGTAAAGCCCCTTAGTCTTCCTTGTGCAAAATTCTTAAATTGACCACCATAATGTTATCCTGGTAAATATATACATCTAAATCATGCTCAATATATGTGTTGTATTTTCTCTTGTTTAAACTAAATCCAACATGCGATGAATCAACATTTTTGGTGATTAGTGGTGCTCCGCAAACTGGCGTCATTGCTGTCAAAGGCTGTACTAGTGGGAAGTAGTAGTCTGTGATGGGATTAGTGACTCACTTAGGTCTGAAAACTACTCAGTATTAGGTTAAGAGTGCATCAAGTGTGGCTTAAGGGTATTGCCCTTTGTCGTAAGTGGTACACATACACTTGGCTCCATGTGAAAGCATGCTTCCTGTAAGTGTTCAAGGCTGTAAGTGTGGGTGTTGTTGGGCAGACCAGCAATTAAATTCTTTGTAATCAGTTCCTACTTCATTTTTTCAATTATATGGACTTCAAGCCCAAAGCCCCGGGGCTTAAAGACATCATCAAGGAAGAGAGAGAGCAGCAGGGCTCCACCCCACTAATTCAACCTGCGTGACATGACATGCAATTGTACTTGAGTTTATACCTGAAGGCAAAATGTGTAGGTGGTGGAGCATTACTTGATGCTCCTGTATGGTGGCCAGTTCAGGGTTAGCATAAAGCAGTGATTCTCATTTTAAAGCCTCAGGGCCAAATCTGGCCCCAGATAGGGTGCCGGGTGATGACAAACCATTGTCCTATTCACAAGAAACATAAAGTGGCTCACACTGGGAATTGGTTTTGTACTTTTAGTATACATAAAGTGCCAGAGTGCATAAAAAAAGCATCAAAATAGAGCTTTTTTTTTAATCAAAAAAGTGCCAGTTGAGGATCTTATTCGAACCCCCTGACAGAGGTCGTAGTTAAGCCACTACTGTCCTGAAATCCTAGAAACGTCCTAAAAACCCTGAAATGTCCTAAAATGTGTGGAACGTCTGAGAAACATTCTCAAATCCTTGAAATGTCCTTAAACTGGAGAAACGTCCTAAAATCCTAGAATTGTCCTTGACTCCTTGAATTGTCTTACAATCCTCAAAACATCCTAAAATCCTAGAAATTCTAGAAACATGTATGGGGCTGCTGCGACTGGCCCCTGGTCTCCTGTCATTTTGCAAAAGTGGCCCATAAGCAAAGCAAGTTGGGTATCCCTGGCATACAGTATGTGCCTGTTCGCTTTATCAGGACATGACTGACATGTGATTTCAATTTTCTGATCTTTATTGACTGATTGACAGAGGTTTAGTCTTATGATTCACCTCAGACCTGCATTTAATCTCTGTGTGAAAAAAAAATCCAAGGCCGCATGTCAAGAGTGGCTGAGTGAACAACTTTAGATACTTTCTGTTTAAAAGCTTCAACTTCACTGGAACCACGAACAAATCTCCTCCTACCTTACCAGCGTTCATCTTTTAGCTGTTGGTATTTTCTGACGCACTTACATTATCTTTTTATAGCAGAAAAAAAGATCTGCCAGTGACAACACATTAAGTGTTGAACACACCAGTGAACACAATATAAATTGTGGTATGGCTGGGCAATATGGAAAAAAGTTTTATCGATATCTGCCAACATTCCCAGTTAGAGCTCAGTACCAGCGGCTGGATGAGACACTGAGCAATGCGTCCTAGTGTTTCTGAATAATTCATCCAAAGTCTGCTTAAACCTGAAACTAACACAAAGTAGTCTGTAGAAGTCTAAAGAAGTCACTTTCCACCTCTGCAAATGTTGCTGTTTTAGCGCTGTGGCTGTCAAACACTCAGCTGTTCTACAGCCAAAGTCATTCACTGCATTTGGTTCGCCACAGCGCTATTCTTATTATTATTGGCTGCTCATGTTGTCTGTCAAAATATGGCTGAAATGCATTCTATCAACATTATATCCACTATGTCTCATATTTCAATCGAGGAAAAGTTATTTTGCGACTGATATCGTTATCATTTTATCGCCCAGCCCTAAATTGTGGTGTAGACACTTCGGGCCTGTTCAGGCAGTTCGGAGAGAATAAAAAGCAGTGCTAGTTTTGACGAATTATTCATAAAATGTTTGTTTTAGTTTTGGTAAAGAAAACTGAATAAATTTCATCTTTATGCAGATGACATTCCTACCTTTTTTAACACGCCTTGGTTGACCTGGAACCACAACCTCTGGAGAACCAGCTCATCCAACCCCTCCACCTCTAACCTCTGATGGGTAGAAGAGAGGAGAGAAATGTTATTAATACATTTATCAGAATATGTGAATCTACAGCATGAAGTCTGACAAATTTATTTCGAGTTTTTTGCATGTGTAGACTAAAGTTCATCAGCATATAGCACCAAATAGTGTATATTTAAAATGCGAGTAATGCCTGGAAGACTGAAAAGAGCCCTCAGACATCTAAAGAAAGTGAGTTTTTAGTTACACTCTATAAGATTTTGCAAAGAGTGGGGATCTTGAAGGGGGCGCTATTTGTAAGAATACATCCAGATTCCTTCTGAGATCATTCCCTGGTGGAAAATATTACACCAAACTTCATTTAAGAAATGTGGCACACTAACAATTCCGTGTGTTTCTACAAAAACACGGAAACACGTCTGCAGCCGTGAAATCTCTTGAAAAGTTGTTTGGTGCGCGGCTGGGATAAAGCATATGGCAAGCATCATCTGAGGAATCTCTCCCACCATGTCCTCAAACAGGAAAATGGAAACAGCAAGTAAATAAAAATACAGCATTTAACGTTTACCAGTCTGTTGATGTTTGACAGTTTAAAGACTTCCTCTTGATGAACCCTGATGGTGTAGTTGATTGGGAAGTAGTGCTTCTGTAATGCAAAGAAAAAAAAAAAAAAAAATAGCATGTGCATCTCAAATCAGAGAGCGATTGTTACATTGGTTGTTACATTCACTGTCAAAACCAGTAAATTTAAACAGCTTCTTTCAATTCAAATTTAACTTCATCAATTTTACGAAGCAAGGTCAGGAGTACTACTCAGCCTGTGAGAACAGTTCTAATAATTTCTTCTTTTCAGAAGAATTAGAACAAAATCTTGTCCTTCCTTCTTTTTTTTTCTAGCTTTTATTTTCCTTACATTCAGCAAGATGCAATCTGAATCAAAATACACACAAGCTTTTTTCCACATTTACTGAGACATGCTTGCAAACATGCCTTCATTCTCTCACCATGTACCGTCGCCTGTGGCTGAGGCTGTCGTTGAGCGTCCTCAGGGGCGTGCACATGCTGGCTGGTGTTGGGGCCATCAGAACAGGCGAGAGCAGAAACAGGCCTGCAGAAACCACAGAAGAGATTAACTGCATTACCTGTCTTTTTATTCATTCTTTTCTCATGGTGTGATTAAAGAATTCCTACAAATTACAGTTTTCTTGTGCTGCACTCAGATCACTTTCACAAGCTATTTAAATCTCTCCAACGTGGGCAAACTGCTTTGATTTCTTTTAAAATCATGGGGTAAAATAAGCAAGAAATATCCTGCAAAATATCAGAAATTTGTTAAAGAGGAAAAAACAGATTAGTAACTAATTACTAATAACAGATTAGTTAAAAAAAACATAGGGAAATGTCCAGAAAACTATGGTTCTAATATTTTGATTTAATATATTATAATTAACTATTTAAAATTAGGTTATAGAAACATTTTTTTTTTTTCCTCAGGTACTTCTTAAAAATCTTTTTTCCCACTTTTTTTCTTTGTTTGTCCTTGTCTTGTTTTTGTTTGGCTTTTTTTTTTTTTTTTTTACTTTTGTCTTTCTATTTTTTTGCTATTTTTCAGGCAATTTTTTTTTTTACTTTTTACTAATTTCTTGCTTATTTTTGGGTCATTTCTTGTTGCTCATATTTTTAAAATAAACCAAGCCAATTTGCTTAGGTTTTAAAGGGTTGAAACACAAACTGCATACATTTTTAAAGTCTGACAGAAGTGAGGGAGGTAAGCTCTTTTGACTGTCTCAGTATTGCCCTGTTCTGCCCTGAATTTTTTTCAGATTTCAGGAGAAGGACAAAAGACAATGTATGTCTCGCAGGGAAGACTGAGTATTTAAGTCTCTGTCATTTTGTCTGGACCAGCCAGCCTGATTTTTATCTGTGTTCTGCTTTGTCATTAAAAAGCTAATTTACCAGCAGCTTTTTTTCACCTTGAAAAATAATCACAGCTTACAGAGGTCCAGTGTCACTCAACCAACCAGTCAATCAAGCAATCAAGTCATTATTCTGACAGTTTACTGACTTCCCATATACTGATGCCTACCGGCAAAAATATAGCGATTTTTATCAACAAGATGACTGTCTTTGATATGGGTCTTTGAAGAATGACACTAAAATATTGTTTTTTCCAAACCCTTTTTCCTTGCCCTCAGTTGACAAAATGTACCAGCATTAAGAGAAGATGGAATCTGAATTTGTATAAATGGTAAACAAACAAGCCATTAATCAAAGACAGGTTTTAATGTGTTAATGCTCTAACGAGAATTACTGTCTCGAGGTTGTATGCCTCTGCCAAACAGTCAAATTACAGTTTACATCCAAGTCTATCCAGACTTATATGTCGCCATGACAACTGACATTGTGACTAGGGATCGACCGATATTGTTTTTCAGGGCCAATACAAAAATAGCTACTAGTATTTAATGAGACTGATAACCGACAGTTGGAACTGAGATGCATTTACAATAAAAATGAAAATCTTTCTATCAGTATTTAGAATTTGGAATATAACAAACTACAATATAAAACTTTGTTTAAATGCCTTTAGCAAATGTTGAAATGAAACTGAAACAATCAACATCATATACAGTAAATTCCCAGCATCTGTTTCTTTTGTGATGTCAAGTGAAAATTGAAATAAAATTAATGAATAATTTAAAATAAATACAAAAAGCTCCCTGGGAGTTTACAAACTAAAAGGTCCTCCCATGCTTCAAATATGTATGTGGCTGCAATAAAGTGAAATATGCCAAAACATTGATGAAAACTTCTCAATCACAAGGTGAACATAACAATACCCTAAAGTATACCCTTGTTTATCATCTATTTTACTCTTACTCTCTTATTCTCATGCTGTATTGAAGCAAGAATCAAATAGGGTCATTTCTCCCCCTGCTCTCCATCAGAAAGAATGTAGGTTTACTTCTGATTTGGCTTCACTTTTCCAGGTAATCCCTTGGTCCAAATGGAGGTTTGTGTCAAATTTCAATAAATCCCCTAAAGGTGTTACTGTTAAATGGAGTTCACCAAAATTGGATTGATGGCCGTAAAACCCCAAAACATAACACCTCAGGCCACCGCTGAGGCATAAAATCTGATTCAAGGCCAGATGGCCTCCAGATGGTCAGTAATGTTTTAAAAACGAATCTTTGTCTCAGTCACAAATATTGACTGGGTCAGACCCTTGGAAAAAGTCCCGAAATTCACCTCCAAACCCCAGGGGTCGTATCTGTTGCTTTAGATGGTGTCACAGAGGTCTGAACTTGAATTACAGTTGATAAATCTTGACAAGGAGCCCCAGATCAGAGGTGAATAAGTCGTACAACATGGTCTACACTGTGATTAGCTGACACTTTAAAATGTATCTTTAATTATGTCTCAACTAATATGGAAAAATTACCAATTTTTATAAATAACTAGAATAAAGAGGATGCTCTGTGTCCCATCCAAGGTTAGATAAGTACCCTAGGCTCCAGACCCCCTAAGAACACTGAAAACTCTACATTCATAGTGTGTCACTGGTTTGTAGAAATTGAAAAGTTGAGTTAAAAAGTTAATTTCTTGCAATGTGTGGGACATTTCTTGCCAAGTTGCTCACTGCCTTTTCCCCTGTGTTTTAGAACAAAATCAAACCAGTTTGGTCATGTTTCAAAGGGTTAAACAGCTTATAAAAGGCTTCTGAATACAGCACAAGAAAACTGACGTTGATCCAGGTTTCAAAGGGTTAAGTTGCATTAATCATTATTAGCACACTGATTCATTAGGGCCCTAACACCAAGCTAACCTTAGAGCTCACGATCCCGAACAATTAAAAGAGTATTCCAGCAGTTTAGCATTACACTCATGGTGGACAGTTTAAAAGTGTAAAAATTGACGCAGCAGAAAAAGATACATCATCTTTTTTACTGCATGCATGCATTGCATGTTTCCTCTGCAAAATTTTGCTCCTACAATGCATATTTTCTATATGCATTTATATTGCATATCATATTTTTTCCAAGTCTCCATCCTTGTGTATATGTTTATATTTTATTGATCTGTAAAGCACTTTAAATTATCCTGGTGAATAAAATGTGCTATGCAAATAAATCTGCCTTGCCACAATAATGTAATATATATCACAATACAGTAATTGTTCTGTAAATTCCATAAAGAAATGGTTTTTAAAAAACATTTTTTACTTCACCTTATTGATTATTTTCTTCTTTTATTTGGAATTTCTATACAAGCAAAAACAACAAATGCCTCACAAGACATTTTAAAAACCAAAGACTCAAAACAGTAAAACTAAAATTCTTTCAAAATGGAAGCATTTAGGTTCTTGAGGACAATAATTTCATGTGATACGGGTGTCTTTATTTATAACTTAACCGTCCTCCTCCCGGTCTGTTCCAAACAACGTTACCCTCTGAAACAGCTGGACTTATGATATAACAAGATCACACAAGAACTATGTGAGACTCTGCACCGATCGGCGCAGTTCTACCTCATGTGTCGTAATACGGCCACAGTCTATGGCCAGAACACTTTTTGTCATCGTATATCTGTTTAAATGCTCAGAATAGGAATCAACATGTCTTACAAAATTTGCAGTTGTCACTAAAGGTTTTAAGAATGTGGATACATAAACAACCGCCGGTCAAAAACCTCTTTGTTTCTGACAGTCTCCATCACCAACACTCCAACCCCCTCAATTAAAGGCAAACTAATGACGGACTTTGACCATCAAATACTGATCAATGACCAAATGTCTCCCTCTGCAGGGCCATTTCCTGAGAAATACATATAACCAATGTGTAATGCAATCTATGTTATTTAGTAGGCTGAGAACATTTCTACTACATTTTTTTTCTCGGAGCAATCGTCTCTCCAACTTGAGAAACTAAATCTTTGCCAGAATTGAATCTTAATCTTACTGAAGGAAACAGTATCAGCCCGGTAATGTCTCTTTAAGAATATTACTTTCCTACTGCTTAGCAATATGAAGCTACTGTTCAGTACGTACACCATATTGGCTTTCATGATTAGCAAGATATTAAGTAGTAACTTTAACGTGAGGAAGCAGTGGTTTATGCAATTACCACTTTTAGTCAATTTACACCGAAGCTTTATTTTTTCTTTTAAGTTTCCTGTTCTTTCATGTCCCTCATTGTATAATACACACACACACACACACACACACACACATACACACACACATACACACACACAGCTACTTAGCAGGAGGTGAAGAAAAACTGAAATGTAATTTAGGCTCCTGATCTACTCCCTCGCTGAGTTCACTTGGTGCTGTGGGAATACTTTAGATTTTGTAAAAATGAATCGTCTTCACAAATCTCTCTTCATGCTCTTTTCTTAACATGTATATTCAGTTGCAAAACATGTTGTTTTTTTTTATCTTAAAGCTCAAATGCAATTTTTTTTGTTCTTTATGGTTTTTCATACTCCTCACTCAGTCCTTTTTTCTTTCAGCTGGTCAAAGGTGACTTTTCAAAAGATGTGTTGCACCTGCAGCTTGTCGAGGGTATAGCTTTGTCTTCAAGGAACATGCCTTTTTTTGCACTGAGACTTCACTACAAGATGGATTAGTTTAACAACTTAAAAGGGAACTGTAGCATTTTTCAACGTGGACACTAATCTCCCATGTTTTTGTGTCTAAGTGACAAATGGGAACAACAGTTTTTGAAGTTGATCCAGTTTTGAGGGCTGCAGCTCGGAGCAGGTGCCCCAATCAATTAACGTCTGATAAAAGGGCTTGTTTTTGCCTGATAACAGGCTCAGACTTATCAGTGTCACACCATTACACAAAGGATCCTTCAGAAAAATAAAATGTTTTTCTGTGTCCAAGTCTCACTAAAGACTCTTGCTCTAAAATGAAAATAGATTCGTCTGTTTCAAACGTTATAAATTTCATTGTCCTCAAACTTCTATGCATCCTTTGTGTTGGTACAAATACAGAAGTAGACAGCAGAGGTCTGTGCTGCCATTCTTTACATCCCAACATGTGAGCTGAGAATTATTTTCACTAATTTCACTATATATTAATATATATTACTGATTCATTCCATTCCGCCATTATTTTTAACTTTCTTCATCTCCTACTGTCAGATCACACTCAAACTGCGCTACATTGCCTACATAATCTCAACTGGCACTGCTTCATTTCATCCTCATACATAAGCTCTTCGAAAATGTTTACAAATACAGACAGAATGCTGTGTCTGTCTCTGTAGACAGTCTCTGTCTCTGTAAGTAACACTGAGAATAAATGAGCCCTTACTCTGAGCTACAGCTACTACTCTTTGCAACAAGCACAACACCCAGTCTATTGCACAATAAATGAATAAAATCAGCAGCAACAAGCAGCTCAAGCTGCTAGTCAAGCTAGTTTATGCCAAAGCAGAGATTTCTACCAGCTACAGCTAACAGATATTCACCTAGAAAACTGGTGATTAATAATGCAAAAAAAAAAAATTACTGTCTGAAATAGGTATGAAATGTGCTATCCCATACAGCAGCGTGTGTGCGCGCGTGTGTGTGTGTGTGTGTGTGTGTGTGTGCGCACGTGTGCTGACTGATCGCTCACACATACCGCTGCCAGTCTGAAGAGACAGTCTCTCACAGGTGGGAAAGTGAAAGAGCTTCTGTACCATCTAGAAGTCATTGTGTGAAAAAAACACAGAAAAAAAAACTGTCAGACCAACTGGCCTTAGATTAAGCTCTGGATAAAATGAATTGGGTCTTTTCTCAGTAGCTAATTTAGTTAACCTCCCACTGTTTTCATATGTGAGCCTGTGCAGTCCATCATGCAAGCTGCCAAAGAACTTGAGCAATATTCAGATAAAAGATTCAGGGAGTTTGAATGTTCCATAAAATGTTTTTTCTGTATCTCAGCCTGCATGTCAGCACATGTTTGTGCACATGCAAATGCCCGAGGCTGTGTGCATGGGTACAGTTGTCTGTATGAGTACAGCTGAATGGAGTCATTACTAATGGATCACCTGATATCGTTTACATTTTTGTTGGTATTGCTGTTTCAGTCGGTTGGATCAGATTGCACATTTACACAAACACATCCAGCTTCACTGGCCAAACAGGTTTCTCTTATTGCAGCAGACAGAAGTCAGACATTGATCGTATTATACTGATTATTATGTATCTAGTGAGTGGTATCTTTCAGTGCTTCTCCTCCATAATTACAGGACTTCTATCAGGACCTGCACGCCTTTGAACCCTAACCCATTCATTAGGTAAAGTGTGCTCTATTGTTTGACCTTAAGGGCTCAAACAACTTTTTTACCAACTAAGAAAGCACCCAAACAAGCTATTTGGGTGCTTTGTTTTGAAGACACAAACTCACCTATGCCTGAGGCCAAGTTTGAAAAATGGATGACAGGAGTCTCTAGGCGGATCTCCATTAACCCTCAAATTGCGCAAATTGAATTGAGAATATAAAATGCGCATAATGGAAAAAATGTCAATTTTGGGGAAAAAAACTCCTACTTATGTCAAAAAGGTTTTACTCTTGCATGAGGTGGTATTTCATGCAAAGGCTATATTTTGCAAAACTGCACTAAAAACTTTTTTTTTCACTTTCATAGGTCACATGATGCTATATGGTTATACGTTTGCCTGCAGACACTGGCTCCGTCGGGCATAATGCAGCAGGCACTACAAGAGGTGTTACTGCATCGCATAACTCTTCAAAAGTTGAGCAGATCATGCTGAAGTTTTGAATCGACAATGAAATCGTGGACTATCATCAGAGGAGAAGTCACACAACATCACTGAAGGAAAAGACAGTCATCTTGCAATTGTGTTTTATTGCCATTTGTTTAATATTGCATAAGTTTTGTGCAACTTCCGGATGATTCGCTCAACCTCTGAGGAGTTATGCAATGCAATAGCACCTCTTGTAGCGCCTGCTGCATCATGTCGTAGGGAGCCAAACAGCCAAAAAAAAAAAGTGTTTTCATTGCAATTTTGCAAAATATGGCTTTTTCAAATCACCTGAAATGCCACCTCATGCAAGCGCGAAAACTTTTTTGTGATAAATGGGAATGACGAGCACAATTTTTTTTCCCCACAGTTGAAAATTTTTCAACTCTGGGTAATCTGAAAAAAAAAATTCCTCCACCGCCAGCACTCAATGCAGAATTCATGCTCTATGACTCGTCACACTGCCAGCATTTGTAGCGCAGCATAAATACTCAGTGCTCCCGATGCAAATCAACCAAAAAATTAGCTTACCTCAGGAAGAAAAAAAAGCTGGTTGACATGGACTCTAAAGATCTGCACATTTAAAACACTAGAGCTAACACAGTGTCAGCAGTTGCCTACATAAGTAAAGTGTCTCCTTGAAATGGTTTAGAGCTCACCAACTGGAGTTTACCATTCAGACTGTAGGTTAAAGTTGTGTGCAGCTCTTTTGGCAATTTTGATAGCTGAAGTCATCAAAAGAGAATTTCCTTTGTGCTGAAAACACATAAATTGCAGCATGCAGTAGCAGTTGGTCTAGTAACCCCTAGTGGGCCACAACTTTGCTAAGGACAAAAATGTTTTTTGGATACTGTGAACAGATTCTGAATTATAGAACATAAGAAAAGCAAATGAGCCCTCCTCTAACATCTAACATTGTGCACAAAGCTATGAGTACTTAAAGAGAAGCAGGTGATGAACAGCATTATACACTAAGTGTGTCATCTGTAGAACACTGCCAAACTGAACATTCACTCTGCATGTTAAAAAATCCACCATTCTTTCAAGTTTGGACCTGAGAGATGACCTAACAAGAGGAAAATCTGGGAGTTGTACATTTCCGCAAACCACGAATATATTTGCACATTCCATACGACTCCTATCACCATTTCTAAAGTGATGTATAAGCTGACTATGATGATAGATGGCGTGCCACCTAAGCAAGACGCCTGCCAAGCTGCAGAACACAGTTCAAGACCAACAAACAACAAAAATTGTTGTGTTAAAGCAATCCATCGCTGAGTAACCAGTAATCTTTTAGGCACCAAATATGGGTGTTTTTATGCAACCTATCTCTTTTTTTCCACAGGGAACAGTGCCACAAAAAGTTTAAACAGAAACCACACTTATTTATTTATTGATTGCTTGTTTATTTATTTATTCATACATTTATTTAACCTTTATTTAACCAGGTTGGACCCACTGACATTAAGAATCTCTTTTGCAAGGGAAACCTGGCCCAGACAGTGAGCAGTGAAAACACAAAGTTGCAGACAGAGACACAAACGGAGACAAAATACAATCACAAGCACTAAACTTTGCATAAAAGGAGATCTAAGAATGAGTCAAAAGAGAACTTTCTGGGAATTAGTTGTAAAACCAGGCAGGCTAAAAACATCAACATCCTGTAAAATCTGCTTCTAAGTCTTTCATTTTAGATTTAAATACATTTAACAACACCAGATCTTTGAGTTCCAACTCATTTTGCAACAAATTCCAGGCTCTGGATGCAGAATATCCAAAAGCCCTTTTCCCAATTTCTGTCTAAGCGTTTGGGACCAGAGAACATAAAGAGGTCCTGAGAACGCAATTAAAACTATCCTGTACTCTTCTGCATGATGAAAGCACATAGGTAGTGTGGGAGCACACAAAAGTTGCCTCAGATATAAAGGTGTGCCAATGCAAGAGTCTATATGGGTCACCAGAGCGCGCCATCCTACTCAAGAGTACAACGCACTGCCTGTTCATTCTAGATAGTGCAACAAAAAGCAGGTATTTTAGGCCAAAAAATGATCTTTTCCTAACCATAACCGTGTGGATTCTGTGCCTAAACCAAACCATATGTTAACCACAATATTGTTAGAATAACATTAAAGTGCCACATAACAATGTACAAATATAGCAAATCTATGGTTCGAAGAAATGTACAGTGCCAACATAGTTTCAGGCAGTTGACCACGAGTGATCAAAAGCAAGAGATTGGCAGACTGAGGTACTGAAACTAAGTTCCTTGACTTGGGTCTTCAATTCACCATATTATTTATTTTCCCAAGTTTATGGAATCTGCAAAATCATGTGGGTAAGCATCAGTTGGCTGATTCTGGTTTCTGCATTCCAATAAAATCAGTTACACCAAACAAATCCACCTCATGAACACAAAGCTTTGCACAGGTGCAGTCAGAAAGACTGCTCCATCTGAGCCGAGACAATGCTCCGTGAGTGTGGTGCTCCTAATGAACGATCCAGCTGCAAAATTAGAAAATCTACTCGTGGCAGCAGATGTTTTAATTGCGGCAGGCCACCACAAATGAATGAATGTGTGGGAAACCCTGACTAACAACCCTAAAATCCTGTTTTTATAATGGGGTCCAATTACCAATCATTTTAACATTTTAAAGACTAAAAAGTATTTGATTCCTCCTAAAATTAAGTCTCTCATGATTGAAATACACACACAGCAGGGAACTTACATCTAGCAAGTGCCAGGTCAGACAAATGTTGTGCATGTAGCTCTATATTTGCAGAGAAGAGGAGAAGCTAGAGTCAGGATGACTGTTCTTTAAAATAAGCATGTAGAAAAACCCACAAAAACCAATCGTAATGGGGTACAAATGTAAGGGTGGCCGCAATTGCTCAACAGTCTTTCACAAAAAAATATTTTCCCACATATGTGGTTCTTCAGGGTAAACATGTTATGTACGGTGCAGAACATACTATTCATAATGTACCACACACCTTTACAGCTGCAGTGAAAGTATGCTGACAGAGACAAAAGAGTGTTGACCTCTCTGCCACCTCTGCGCTATGTTAACACTAATGAGGCTGTTGTAAGTGAGGGGTGCTACCTTGTTAAGGAGACTCCAAAATCAGATAGCTGAGACACTATGAGCTATTACCCTGTAAATCAGCTCTCTGTCCTTTCTGCACCAACATACAGCAACACCAGCCCCCATGATAAATGTGTGGCATGTTTTCTTGCCATGACATGAAGGAATTTGGAGCAAAGTTCATGAAAATACATTCAATAATGTTAACTGACACAGCTGGTCAATAGTCATTATAGCGGCACATTCATTGACACTTGTGCTCCAAGTTTTGGTATGTTTGAGTTCATATCATATCTTTTATTATCTTATTTTATACTATTTTTAGTTCTTTCATTCATTTTAGTTCATATGTTTTATCCTCTAATGGTCTACTTTTAGTATCATTATTCTATTTAATTCTAACATTTTTAATTAGTTCTGACTCACGTCTTCGTATGCTTTAATCTTTTTTATTCATCATCATAAATATTTTATTATTATTATTTTTTATTTTAGGATTTGAATAATTTTTATGTTCATTTTTGCTTGTTTGCATTTAAGATTGCTGAAAATGATTTTTGTTCTCCAAAATAACTTTTTAATGTACGATGATTGAACATTTATCCTTGCCAGTGGCTGCAGTTATGTAAAATCTGCTCATGCTTCCACAAGCCTCCTCTTGCTTCTGGCAAACACTGAGATGAAGCCAAAGATTTCAACTTAAGAGTTCAGATCCAGGGATCACACAACATGTCCTCTAACAATCTCATCAACACATTTGCAAACACATTCTGACAACAACAAATTGTCAAATTATCAATCTGTCAATTTTCTAATGTCACTTACATGGTATACCTAATGGTATACCTCTAAGAGCAGCATGTTTTACTGAGTACATTTGCGTTACGATTATGCACTTCTGCTCTGTTAAAATGGGAGACACATGTCTTGATCCTTTAACTGACATCCTATATTTCTTATATTCAGCTGAGCTCACATGCATGACAGACATTGTCAGACAGCGCACACACACACAAACACACACTGTATCCAAGATTCTCCTTCGAGGATTTAGTGACCCTTGGATTCACAAAAATCTGAGAAATGTCCTAAAGTCTTCGAAATCCTAGAAATGTCCTTAAACCAGAGAAACTAACAGAGTGCATAAAACAGCATCAAAATTGAGCTTAATTATCAAAACAAGTGCCAATGGAGGATCCTAAAATCCTAGAAACATCCTAAAATACTAGAAATTTCCTAAAATACTACAAATGTCCTGAAATCCTACAAATGTCCTGAAATCCTACAAATATCCTAAAATCTGAGAAATGTCCTAAAATCCTTGAAATGTCCAAAAATCTGGAATTGTCCTAAATCCTAAAAATGTCCTAAAATCCTAGAAATGTCCTGAGATCCTAGAAACATCCGAGAGTTCTCGAAGTATCCTAAAATCCAAGACGTGCCCTAAAATCCCAGACACTTTCCTCTTAGCATGCTTATTTCATGTTTAATGTATGCATCAAAAACTCAAAGCAAATTCCTATGAGAGTCAGAACTTACTGGGTAATAAATCTTATTCTGATTCTGGGTCCCATTCTGAATGCAACATGCACTTATCAAAGTGGCAAAATAAATCCTATAATTCGACGTTATGGTTTCTCATTTTTTGCTAGTATAAATTAAATGTAAACGGACCGCAAACTAAAATCAAAAACACATTATGAGCATGACTGGCCATTTGCATAGCTCAGAGGGAAAAAGCCACAAACTCAGGAGTCCTCTGACGAACTGCGGTGTATATTAGCACCTCAAAGCATTCCTTCACACACAGTTGATGACGTGTGCATGTATGAGGAAGAGCTGTCAGTTATCTGCTGCAAACCATCCGTCTTCTGTGTCTGTAATGAAGACCATGCTTCGGCCACAGCTTAAAGTAATATCTCAACAACATCTGGACTTTGGGCATAAAAGTGTGATACAATGGCAATACGGTTATGTCTCTATCAAAAAAAACTAACTAAACTAAAAAAAAATGTCACATTTAACAGCACGTCATATTTCATTTCTGCTGAAATCAACAGCTTCACAAAAGGATCTGGGCATATGGTAATATATTCTTTGTACAGTACTGTGCTCTCTGTCCATTAATCCGGGGACATCTGAAACAAATATATAGCAGGTGTTTGACTCCGTTAGTAATAAACTGAATCCTGTCTTGACCACTGAAATCCATCATCAGTAAAGAGAGAATGATTTGTCGGCTATTTTTCCTCTGGCTGTAATGCTTTGATCACAAGATTTGTGGAAATTAGGACATGGATTTTTAAAGGTACATTTTCAGCACATATGTAAGATTTAACAGAAAATGTAACGTGGTGTCGCCCAAAGTATGCCAGTCCAGTTCTAATTTGCCATTTATGTGGCACAGAATATGTACATGTATGTTTCTCAATAGAGAATGCAGTTTGTGGAAGATTTCATACCAAATTGTTCATTGCCTTTTCCCCACGTTTTTTAAATCATTCTTTTCCTGAGTTCTTGGCTAAAATGGCCTGCATTTTCCCATGGTATCAAGAGCAAAAAGGCACTGAATGTTAGGCCCTTAAATACAAGTGCATTCCCAATTAGCTCCTAATAAGATAACTGGGCTATCAGAAACTTCTAAAAGTCAGTCAGTTTATTTCTAGAATCTTCCAAACAAGTCGGACAACTTAATCTTTTAACCCACTGAAAACCTGTAAATAAAGTTGAAATAAACTTCTTCCCTTGCTTAGTTTTTTTGAAAATCATCTCCTATGGGAATTAAGTAGTTACTCTATTGATTTAACACTAGAAATGTATGGTAACATGAAATATGCGAAATGGTAAAAAAAATGTAATTTCAATGTCTTTGTGTGTTTAAATATACGGCCTCAACTTTATTTACCTAAGCACTCCAGCTGCTAAATTATGGTACCCAGGGTGGTTCTGAGGTGATGAATGGTGGCGTCTTGTCTATGTTTGATCCCCCTGATTATTCAGAGCAAAGCACATGTGGGACACAAGTGAGGTCCAGAAGGTAAGAGCAGATCCTTATGTATTTTAGATAGCTCCTCAGTAAATCTTTCCAAACCCTGTCATCCTGGGACATTGGTTGTCCTCAAATGGTCCAGCACAAGAGCCTGTGTCATGTGAGGTTAAGCTGAGGTCATCTGTCACCTTTGCTCATCTCCTTAGACATCCCAGCACTATTCAAACACACTTTTACAAGTTAAATGTTACACTACTTAAGGCTCATGTCCACCTGCTGGCCTGCAGCCAAACAAGGGGAATCAAAGCGCCCACATGTCACTTCAGCTCCTTTCTGCTGTTCCTGTTCAAGGTGGGAATTCACGCCATGTTTCCGCCTCTACGTTTTTGTATGAAAGGTACAGTTGCAGAAATGGGGCACAGAATTGTCGTCTAATTGACCTCTGGGAAAAAGTGACAGCTAGTTTTGACGATGTGTTATGTGTGCAACCCACCACTGGAAATCACTTTCTTTGGATCTCTGTATTGTTCAAGAGGAGAATATGTGTCAGGAAAAAAGAGAAAACCATTAACATGTTACAGGAGTGTTTTTCATCACACCAAATCTTGCAGTAAATGATTTGGTGTGAATGAACAGAAATTCTAGTGTTTTACTTAAAGCACTCATCCAACATAAAATAGTGCTCTTTTCAGCACCGTGCATCCCAGCCACTGAAAGTTTCACATTAACAACATCAATATAAATATTTGACCAGTGGGATTTTGTGGAGGGCTACAATGCAAAACCAGCTAAACCAACTAATCAATTGAACTGGGGGGAAGCCGCACAAGCAAACAATGGCCATATTGAAAAAAGTGTTAATATCTACCGGTATATTTGTATGCACACTCTAAACAGCTTAACTAGCTCTCACGGCTCTTTGCTGCATGTCTTCCCCTCTCTCTCCCCACTTTCACTCTACTCATCTGTCCTATCAAATAAAGCTGAAAAGCCAAAAAAATGTTAAACCAACATTTGAACTGCTGACAAATGTGGGGGTTCCTCTGTATAATGTAACCACTGTGTCTACATGATCACCCACAAGAGGAAGTGTATTAAAGTGAAATGCTGTGATTCATTTCTTCACACAGAGGTTCACTTTCATTTGAACTTTTCAAACCTAATTTTTCTCGCATAGATAAATTTTATTGTTCACGGCGAGGACAGTTACGGCGCCGAGCTTGAGGAGCATATTGGTGTTTATACTGCAGATGGCTGCTGTTCACAGACCTCATCATCTATGGAATTCAAAGTAAAATATTTCAGTGTTATGAATTCAGTGTAGGGGTCGACAGATCATCGGCCTGGCTGATTACTAGGGCCAATATTTGGCATTTTGCTGATTATCTGTATCTGCATTTTATTTCAGTTATCACAGATAAAATTGATTAATAAAAAAGGAAGTGCCAGCATAGTAGGAACTTTAGTTTGTAAAACCTCAGGGAGCTATTTTTATGATTCATTCTTTTATTTAAATTTTCACTTGACTATAAAAAAATGTTTAAGGGAACTTGCTGTAAACAATGTTAAAAGTTTTAGTTTTGATTTGCTAAAGGCATTTAGACAGTTTTGTGTTGGAGTTTGTTATATTCCAAATTCTAAACAGAAAGACCAATAACTATCAGTTATTGGTCTCATAAATAACTAATCTGTATCAATATCAGCCCTGCAAAAAAACAATGTCAGCTGACCTATAATTCAGTGTACTTTGAATTTCAATTTTAAGTATTCAGTAGCTGTAAACTTCAAATACGCATGCCACTTAGCTACCCTAAAAATTCTGCACACATTTTTTCCATTTTGTAAACTTGGACACTGCATTGCACGCACGCACGCACACACACACACACACATATACAGATGTCTCTTACCCAAAAGGCCTCCCAGCAGGTAGACTGAGGTGGACAGTTGGACCATAGTCTCGAGCTTAAGTCCCTGGCTCCACAGTGCTTTAATCTCAGCACAGTGTGTTAACACACAAACACTGAGCCGACCACGTACACAACTTGGCTGTCTGCAGCTCTTCAGTGTGTCTGTTCAGTGGGACACACATGGGTTGTTGGGCTTCAGGTCTTCATTGCATTGTTGAGCATCTCTGGAACATGCCAGCAGAGACAGATCCTGGTTTTTATGGCTCTTGTTCCTCTGTTGCTCCCTGCTGTTGACAGTCTGAAACAGATGGAGGATAAAACACTTGGCAGTCAACCCCACTCATAAGTCCAAGCCTGTAAAGACAAAAATATTTTTGATATACTCACAAATTCGGACCTATGAATGAGTTCACAAAACATGCTTGAAATGTTGGTTTTTCTGCATGCAGATTTATGGAAGGTATTTTACAGTACATTTGATAATTCACATCACATATCAGGAACTGCAAAATCTGTCATTTCTGAGGTTGAAGCCAGCGGAAAGTGCCATAGAGACAGAATGCTTCTTCAAAAGCAGCTGCAGTTACTGGAAACCCTTTTGTGAGATTGTACAATGCAAATTAGACTTCCGTTGGTAGCCAGCTTGATTCTCTTTCTTCCTGCTGCTCAGTTGTCATTTTCAACAGACAACTAGTGGGATAATGTACATGTTGTGTTCTCCGAGTGTCTGCACCCAAGTGCTTTGAGCTAAATGCTAACATCAACATACTCACAATGCAGCCCGTTCTCAATCTGAACTCGTCAGATACTGCTGCTTTCGCTGTGCTTTCAGTTAAAGAAACCGATGCCACCTTTCACATCCGCATTATTCGCAACTGGACGTCATCAGCTGAGAACAAAGCTAGACAGAACCTCTCCAGAACTCCTGGACAGCTGGATGGCCAGGTGGCACCTGCCGCAGCAGCATGATACACGGACAGTCAGCATCAGTTAAGAATTGCAGCTGGAAGGAACGTGTTAAGTCTGCATGATACGCCGCTGGACGGCATCAGGTTGAAATGCTGCCAAAGATGACATAATATAAGGAGCATGAAAGTCCCTACAGGGCAGACAAGAGGGGCGGTGGTTGGATCCAACAAACTGCGGACTTTCACAAAGGAGTCTGGTATTTACTTCCCATCTAAATGTGATGTTTGTTAAACACCTTATGCACCTCTTTTGTCTGTGTGTTTGTTGACATTTTGCGCTGGCTGCTATGTGCCTTTGTCGCCGAAACATAACCACGTGCAACGTAATCCCACCATGTGATTGTGTTGACATCACAGTAGCGGCATCCCGAAACGTCAACAGCAGATGCAAAAGGAAATCTAGAGCGTGATACGTAGACGCAGAAGTCCACTGCAAAGCGGCAATATGTGGCGACTTGGGATGAGAACGTGTTGCTGATTGAACATGCTGAATTGGCGGATAAAACTCGGCAACTCACACCAAAACAGTCGATTGATGAAGACCACTACAGGTAAGAGAAAAAATATGTGATGTAGAAGTGAACTGTCCGTTTAGGGCAAAGAGCCACTAACAGTATTCTGTTTTTTAGGGATAATTTAAACCATGTTAGACTTTTTGAGTATTGTTGAAATGATCAGAGGTAACAGTTGGTTCCCAAAAATGCTGCTGGCAAAAGAGACATCTTATTCATACTTGGACCACAGACAGAACACCGTGCCTCACAGACATCACAGGAATAATCTGGACAATCCATATAAAGCTCTCACAGCACCCATGCAAATACTTAAAAGAATCCCTCAGAAAACACTAAACAGCTGAGCACTGAGAGCTCCCACTGACCCTCAATACATCACTTCTGTCTATGAACTCATTCTACATCATGAAGTCAATTTGCAGCTCCCGCAGAGTCCCTGCACAGGCACATCTTCAGTTTGGACCTGTGTTCAAGCACATCTTCACAGATGGTTAACAGACGTGCCCCTCGTAAAGACAATATGCGTGTTGGTACATAGAAAATCTTGTACCATCTGATGATCTACAAGCTCGGTGGAACTTCTCAGCATGCAGCAGGGAGATCAGATAAGACGATCAAGATAAAAGGCAAATTTATTTCACACCAACAGGGATGAGCTCGGTCACCTCTGTGATCTTTTGGAAGCTGTAATACTTAAAGGTATTTGTCTAACCCCCATTGGGCAGATTATTAGAAACATCTGAGGTAAAGCAGAGGCATTCCCAATATAAAACTTCAGGAGCAGCACAACCACCTCCGCATGCTTTCTGCGACTCATGAAACAATTTAATCTCAAGAAAATGCCAGCAAATCTCAGGACTACTTCAGATGTTTTGGTAAAAAAAAAAAAAATTAAAAAAACACAGGAGATGAGCTGTAGTGAATATCACTGATTTGTCAAACCAAACTGTTTATTTTGGTACAGATCATTTCAACACAATGTAACATTATGCGTAATATTCTTCATAGCTAATTGAAAATATGTTTATGCATGTCTCAGTATTTACTTAATATTTATGCAGAAAATAAACTGATGAGTCATTCCTTCCTTCTCTGTTTCCCTCCCTCACTTTTTGATTGTTCCCTCCTCAAATCTTTAGCTTCCTCCTCCTCCTCTCTGTATTTTTTCACCCTCTTCATCTAAGTTCAAGGATTAAGGTTTCTTTATTTGTACCCAAGGGTAAATTTGTTGTGCAGACAGGAAAGTCAGCAAAGACTGTAAAACAAAAACATAAAAACAAGTATGATTTAGTATCAAAATAGTATCCAAGTAAACGAATAGTAAAAGAACTCCTAAGAATGTCGTGACAAAGTGCTTTATATATACACGCTCTAACCCACTCACTCCAAAACTCAAAGTGCATCATCTTGTTCTCACTTTGTTCAATAGTGCAATAGCTTCAGGTAAAAAGGTATTCCTGTACCGTTTAGTCCTACACCTGGGGGCCACAAGCCAGAATGAAGAAGCTGAAATTCACAAGCTTTTCCCAAAATCATTTCAGCACTACTCAGCTACACGTCACACCTCAATGACTCGACCGCTGACTAACTCTGTGACTTCCCTGCTGGTTCAATGTGCCAGCAGTGGTGGGTCATTGTGGCAGATGACTGAGCTGCAGAGATTCACAAATGACTGAACCTGGTTTCACAGCTGGAAAAAATGAATGGATCAGTGTGTAATTACAGCAGTTGTGGTCACCTCCTGAGGAAGCTACAGCTAGTTTTCATTAAGGCTAATTTTGTTCCAGTAAGAGTGCAGGAAGATTAACAGTACTAATATATAATAGTTGAAAGAGCATAAATGCAGTTTTAGAGGCAGTGTGTCTGGAAGTTTCTTTCCAAATTTTCCATTCACAAAAAAAAGCTCCATTCTGCAACCAAAGTTTAATGAACGTGCACACTGAATTAATCATAAAAGTAACAACTGTGTTTTCTGGTACAAGTTTCTGGTATGTACCGAGCGTTAATGATTTATTAATCTGTCGTAAGGTATTCCAGCAAAAACACTGAGTTAATGAAAGAACTCTAAAACCTCTTAAAACACCTCCTCCCTACTCATAATAGTTGTTTTTTGTTTACCTTAGGAAATATCTTAAGGGCTCACATGCTTTACGAATAACTTTTATGTTAAGTCTTAACTTTAAAGGTATAATTCCTAGAAATAGGGATGTCCCAATATGATCTCAAACATCGGACTCAGAGCCAATCAAGGCATTTTTTGACTGATCAGGATCAGCTGTATTTAGCTTATAGAGCAATCCAATCCTTTGTTTCATGTCAGCTGTCACACAGGTAATTTAATGCACAACATGGAGCGCAACCTTCGTCAACTCTCTTCCAGTCAGCTGTCTCCGTCTCTCCTGAGCTCCTGTGTGTCTGAGCAAAGCCTGAGAGCTGCCTACCACAAAACACCACACACCGTAAGCAAAAACACAGTACGAGACTGTCTATTTGTATTATTTACCAAATTTATGAACAGTCATGTCATCTCAGCACTGTGTGAGAGTCTCGCGTTTTGCCTTCAACTTTAGCACATGGTATTTCTCCATCCTGCCCAGAGGAGAGAGAAGGAGAGGAGAGCGGTGCACAGCATACCACAACCTCAGTCACCAAGCCACGGCAAGTACCATTAAAGCCATGCGAGCAAAAAGCCAACATGGTTTATGTTTTCATGAAGCCCAATCCTCCCAAAAGATGTGAGGACAACAGAAATAAACACTCAGTGAAATATAGTTCATACAGGTACGGCTGCACCAGAACAGCAGAAACTAGAGAATACTCCCTAAAAGGGACAGAGACATTTCCTCAACAGATGGACAATGCCAAAAAGATTGAAGTGAGTTTTTGTCATTTTATACTTTATTATGTAAAATAAATAAATATTAATAACAGCCTATAACATTGCAGATGTATTCATTTATTTATATTGTCAGAGATAAGGCTACAAATTAAATTGGTTACAATAACTTTAAAGAAGCCTACTTAAAGTGAGCACTATGCAGCTGTATTATCTAGAAAAACAGAAGTATCGGATCGGGACTCGGTATCAACAGATTCTCAATTTTAAATGACTCCAATAGGGATCTGGGGCAAAACATATATACATATGATTGTAACACCCCTACTTAGAAAACCTAATAATTCTAAGGAATGTATTAAAATTTTGTCTTTAGAGGCAACAGCTTGTACTAGGAAGTCTTGCGAATCCAGCCCCTGGCATTTTGGAGACAGCAGCAGAGATAGCAGGAAAGTTATTTTAGGTAGAGATAATTGTAATAATTTGGGATGAATGACCTGTTGATAGCCCATTCCAAGAATCCTGTTACTAATGGGAAGTCACGATTTTGACTTTGCCTTCAATGTTCCATAACTAGGCCTGAAAATAAAAATGAATAGCTCTTATATAACTGGATATTTTTGCTGATTCTTAACAGTTTTCATTTAAGATTTGGCTTTTCTAGTTCTCTCCTGTTGCAGATACAAAAAGTATATATTACACATACGGGGCCAGACCCACAAACAATGGATTGCACCTGCTAATAGCCCCATTATTTGTGCAGAATTTGCACTAATTATATGCCAGTGCTAATACACCCACAAACTTTGGCAGCTGAGTGCAATTTTCCCTCCTTGTGCGTTTAATTGGGGAAGCGAATCTTTTCCCAGTGTTTCAGAACAAAGGTTGGTTTATAATGAAAACTGCAGAGAGCACAACATTTTGCTTAAAGCATCAGTTTTGTTTGCTGTCTACAGTTGGCTGCGTGTTGCAGCTGGCTCCAGCACCTCACAGCAGCTGACAATATACACGTCTCCAGAATTAGACACAGGTGCCACAGTTGCTGCATTAATAGGATCAGGATTTGATTGTAATCAATGTTCTGTATTCTGCTTCAAGTCCACACAGGTCTGATTTGTAATATGGCAGCCGTTATGGATGAATCACAGCCCACTTGACTTCCCCTTCTGACTGTAGATTTCACCCATAATATCTCTCAATATTAATTCAATATCGTTCAAAGCCTTAGAGCTTTGAAGAGAGAGAAGCATCACTGTAACTGCCCGTGGCAATTAGTGCTGGTCTTTGTGAATTACTTTGCGCCAAATTTTTACTTTTCCCTAATTTACAGACATGAAAATGGAGCAGGCGCACCCAGGACACTGTCTGCTCATGGGTTCAGCAGCCACAAAAGCAGCATAGTCCTCTTGTGAATATGGACCACAGTGTCACCACGGCTGAGTGTACAGCTCTGCACACTGCTCATGTCCCACATCTGCAGAGTAGCCAGAATTCAGTACCTGTACCACACAAAACTATATTAACAGGACAGTAATGGACTTTTCTAGCATAGCGACTACTCAAAATGCTTGACGCTACAGGCACCATTCACACACACATGCATACAATGATGGTCGAGGCTACCATTCATCATCAGTTCATCATCTCATCAGTTAAAATTTCACATGCACTCTTATCTTATCTTGCAAGAGCACTTCAACATGTAAACTGTACAAGCCAGGGATGGAGCCACCGGACGTCGGTGTTCTTGGCAGACATCTACTCTTACCTCCTGATCCAGATGCTCACCTGACCAGACACAAAACCCGTATGTCACAACATGTTACTGTCATGCTTGACCTTTTGCACCCACACAGGCAATGATGCATAAATGCTGCATCTGTAAGCTGCTTTCAGAGTGCACTCAGGAAATTACAGGGTTTGTGAGTTCTGAACGCTCCACAGACCATAATCCTACAGAATATGCATATAAATATACTGGAATATACTAGATTTTTTTATATATAGGGGTTAGTATTTCATATTCCTGTGCTTCTGAGAGCCCTCAACAGTCTACAGTCCTTCCAAATCCACTCACTCTAACCTTGACCTTATCCATTAGCACTACATGTCAAAACTTCATCCTAATTCTAAGCCTGACCCCAAAACCAACCAGTCCTATCCCTGAAACAGAGCACAGACTGGGTCAAAACACAAAGACTGAGTCATCTGTTCCAAACCTCAGAGTGGGCCTTACAAGGACAGAAATATAGGAGCACACACACACATACACACACACACACACAGCTTGAGGCTGACTCACTGCAGTTTTCCTCTGTATTTCCTGTCACTCTTCTCTGTTGCCTTGCCTAGAGCCTCTGACAGCAGCCTACAGGCAGGACGTCTGCATTTGCCGTAACAGAGGCTGTGGCCACACAGAATCGGCAGCAGTCGCCACAGGAAAGACCTGCTGGCCAAAAATGCTCATTCAGCTGCATCCTAAAACTGAAGCTCGGGTCAAATCAGTGTGACGGGAAAGCGCAAGCTGTCTGCTGCTGCATCAACTTCTATCATCATGTCTTTGGGAGGAAAAAATCGATACAGCATAGAATCGCAATATTTTGCACCGCAATATTGTATTGATATGAAAAGGCCAAGTATGGATTTTTTTCATTAAATCAATTATAAATAGTGCAAATACAAATTAACCCTTTGAAACCTGGAGCAACATCCCCTTTCTTGCTGCCTTTCACAAGCATTTAAATCTTTGAACTTTGGTGAAATTTCTTTCAAATACACATGAAAAAAGGCAGTGAGCAACTTGGTAAAAAAAAAAAAAAATCCACTAATTGCAAGAAATTGGTGGATTATAAAAAATCTTAAACAGCTAGGAGAATATGTTTAGGGGGAAAAGAAAAAAGGCTAGAGAAAAACTGCTTATTACTAAATATAATTACATATTTAAAATCATGTTACAGAATTATTTAAATTTTTAGCATTTCCTGGTTTGTTTTGTTTTTTTGTCAAGCCAACTTGCTCACATTTCAAAGGGTTAAACCTAAGGCAGCGTATTAGAATAATAAAACCAACCGCCTTTTTACACCAATAGATACATTTTTCAGCCATAAAAATGACTGAATGGAGATGAACAGACAGAAAACTTTTATCCTTTACATCAAACAAATGTTGACAAAGTTTTCTTTTGGGGACATAATTTGCATTTGACAAAAAAAATGAAATAAATTGTAATATATCCCAATGCATGTTATAGCAATATTCAGCATATTGTAAAACATTTAAAAGCACAATAACATACTGTGAATTAAATATCATGATAATATCATATTGTGGGGACTCTGGTGATTCCCACCCGTACTGTCACAGCTACGTACAAGTCTGGAGAGACATGGATGTAACCTTCAACTTGAGCATATGGTGGAAGCAAACAACCGTTTAATTCTAGTTAGAGCAAGGGTAGCAACAGTATGAGATTTTCAACGTACAAAAAATGTCTCAGAAAATATTTCTGCTTTCGGTATCATGGAAATTAGTCTGAATGACCCTTAAAGGAATGAAAATAGAAGAGTTAGATTCTGTTGAGCACATGCTTTATTTCTATAATTGAAACTTGAAACCACTTTTTGAATGTAATTATAAGTAAAAAATCTCCCTTTTGAAAATATCTCAAATAAAGGTGAGATTCTCCACTCAGTTGCATTTTTTTCCAATATCGCTAACTCTAGTTAGAAGATGAATAGATTAAAACAGATTTTTATTCCTGTTAATTTATGTTTTCAGAAAAAAATACTGGCATGTCTTTAATGAAGGTCTTACCTGTCTGTGTACTTTTTTGCAAATTCTAATGCCATCTGGTCTCGATGCTGGTACAATACTCAGCAAAACGTTTAAAATCGCAATAATATTGCATCATGACTTAAATATAGTTATAATATCGTATCGTGTGGCCTTTGAAATTAGTAAAAACCCTTTCAGAAATAATTATTCACTCTTTTGGGAGGCTGATTTTCATTTAGTCTCAGTTCTAAGCAGCACAGTGTTGCTCTCTTGTGTTGCTTTAGATTTATAAACCGCATCGCACTATTGCTTTTTATCCAAGTGTCATGCTGCGCTAACAGCCTTTTCTTGTCTTAGTAAATACAACCAACAGCCAGACTGCTTCTCCCTCTTTTATGAAAGCCTGCACTCTCTCACTCCTATCATTGCTCCGGTGCTGAAATTGTCTGACACGGATGTTTATACAGTCTACAGTCCCCAATGCGAGATCAATAAGCTCTCACCTTCTCGTGCACGGTCTATGACAGCTGCGGCAAACTTCATGAAGTCCTGAATGGTTGCATAACTCTCTGCAAACCTCATACGGTCACTGTGCTCTGCCAGAGGCGAAGCGCAGCTTGAGCAATAAATAACTGACGCACCTGACGAAAGTGAAAGTACTGCTGGACAACTAAAGGCTGCACACACACACACACACAAACACTCACTCGTGCGTCACACACATAGAGAAGAGCACACCTGTGCGAGGACAGTTTGACAAATTAAAATCGACACTCTCACACACATGGGTACACACGCACCTCGACAGAGTCCCTTTTCCCCCGGCTCCCGGGATGCTTTAAAGCAAAATCCGCTCAGGGGTGGCACGCTGTAATGAGCCTCTTGGTAAATCAGAAGAAAAGTCGATCCGAAATGCATCCAAGTAAAATCGCCTCTAGAGGAAGTCCTTGAGTGACTCCGTCCATCCACGCAGCTCTGGTGCGCTCTGCCTGCGTGTGCCGCCAAGTGCGCAACAGGCTGGCCTGCAGTTCCTTCCAGTCAATTCAACCCTACAGACACGCACACATATGCAGACTGCTTTCAAAATAAAAGCAGGTCGGGGCCTCTTTGCATGTCTCATAGCCGCCGTCCTTCTCCTCCTCCTCCTTCTCTCTCTTTCTCTCTCTCTCTCACACACACACACACACACCTTTCCGTTATTTTGTTGGATTTTTTTTAAACCAAACTACCCCAATCGACCTCTGGATTACGCAAAAGATCCTCCCCTTAAACACAAGCAAGAATTTCTTTTTTTTTAATTGCCAATTTTAATTATTTCAGTGAAAAATTTGACTAAGTTAAAATGAACATATTTCTGCAAATTACATCAAAGGCCAGGTTCCAAAATACAGTAGATAAACTGTTTTTCATTTAAAGTTTGAGAAACCAATGGTTGTGGTTCCAGGCTCCTGCATTTCTCGAACAGTGACCCCAACCTTTAGCCTTAAACACCTTGATGGGAGCACGTGTTATTCCGTTCAGACACCTTTCATGACCCCTGAAACCTGAGAAAATTTGTTTGATATTTCACAAAAATAGGGGGGAAATATACAATGAGTATGGGCAAACTGGCAAGAAATGCCCCAAAAATGATCTGATATAAAAGCCTATAATTATTTTAGATTTCTTTTTTTTCCAAAATAGGGGAAGAATTTCCAGAAAACTTCATTTAACGTGACCATTATTAGATACTGTATTATTTTTAGAACTTTCTTGGGGTCATTTTCTTTTTCTTCTCTTGTAACCTTTTAAGTATTTTTTTTTACTTTTTTTTTAAACTTTTTCTTGTCATCTCTTGTTAAGTTTGTCACTTTCTTCCAGTGTTTTTGAAAGAAATAATACTTTTGCCCAGGTTTCAAAGAGTTAACCTGCGATGGGAGTTTTCTTTTTCTACCATCCTTAACCATAACCTTCATACCCTGAACACCCTGCAGAGTTAACCCATTTCAAACCTTTGACAGTGAACTTTGGCACCAACCTGTGTGACCCCTTTGAACATCAGGCCCCCCAACGTTTTGCATAATTAGAAACAACAAGTGCTTTAACACACACCTGCCTTTTGATTACTTTGCATTTTCCACCACTAAGAGAAAGTAGGTGTGCAATAACTCGGATTTTACTTTGGAATTTGGCTTTTGACAGGAGCTGTCGGCCATGTATCCCATCGGGCTTGACAGCAGGTTGGTGTTAAATCACAGCGGTTCTGTCTCTCCCTCTCTAACAGATAACAGATGAGACTCCTGCTGCTTGTCCTCTGGTCTGCAGCACATGTTTTCATTGAGCATTACAGCTGTGTCAGCGCACTTCCATTCACAACAAGCGACTGATACTAAAGGCCCATCTTCTCTTACATATTAATTAGTCTGCATACACATGGAGCTAAAAAAGAAATAAATAAATAAATAAAGGAAGAAAATTATTCCTTCATTTGTTTTGTTAATAAAAAAAATGCCTGCTGAATCTCTTATTTTTTCACCTTATAAAAGCCATGTGTATCATATTTGATATTTTCTGTGACCTCCATGTCATCCACACTGACAATACTTTCCAAAAAGAAAAAAAACCTGCTGTATGCAATCTTCCTCATTCTATCTAATGACCTCACGAAACTTTACAATCACAACCTAAAGAGCCTGTGCATCGAGAAGGTGGACGGCTTTGTTTCTAAAGTCTTTTGAGGGAAATGTGAAGTCCACCCTTGTCTGAATAAGGACAGAAACTTTATTTTTAATTTTCTTTAATTTATTTTCTTTAATTTAAGTATCTACAAGCAGGTTGTCTGCCCTACTCTTCTTCAGACATGAAATGTTTATTGGTTTATTGTAAAGTTGCCTACTGAAAAACTGCTATATGTTTGCATTTTTGAGGTTTTTGGGTTTGTTTGTTTTTTACATGTACATATTATTTTCAAAATAAAGTATCTACCTACCTATGTGGCATCTTAACACCACAGCCTGCGATGGACTGGAGGGTATCTGGCTGACTGAGCGTGCATGATGGGGGGATATTATGGCATTATTATAGACCAGAGCCAGATCACACCGAAACACTCCGAGCCAAACCTCCACCACAACCGCATGTGTCGCTCCAGACTGGCTGCTGAGCTCAGAAGGGAAAGCCCACAGGAGAGCAGCAGTATGGATGCAGGGTCTTTTTTCTTAATGAATATTTCCATGTAGTCATATGAGGTTGCTTTTGATATTGTTTTTAAGCCATATTTAAAAAGTTACACAAGTGCTATTATCTCAAGGAGTGGGTAAAAACAAAGAAAAAGCAGAATGTTGCACACCAAATTTATAATGTAGAATCAAAGTCACTGAAATCATATAGCAAAGTAAGATTTTAGGACGTTTCCAGGATTTTAGAACATTTCTAGGATTTTAGGAGGATTTCAGGAAATTTCTCGGATTTAAGGACATATCTAGGATTTGAGAACATTTCTAGGATTTAAAGCCATTTCTGATTTTAGGAGATTTCCAGGATTTAAAGAGGTTTCTAGGATTTAAGGACATAGGATTTTTGAACGTTTTCAACATTTTAGGATGTTTCTAGAATTTTAGGATCCTCCACTGGCACTTTTTTTAAACGTAAACTCTATTTTGATCCTGTTTTATACACTCTGTCACCTTCTGTATACTAAAAGTACAAAAACAATTCTTAGTATGAATTACTATATTTTTGTTGTGAATCAGAAAATGGTTGAGGGGTCACCCAGCACCCATCTGGGGCCAGGTTTGGTGTGTGGGCCATAAGTTGAGTATCGCTGCCCTATGATATCACAAGTTTTAGTTTTAGCACTCTAATTTTTGGATTTGGCAGGGAGATGTTTATTTTTACTAATATTTTAGGCCTGTCTTAGACCATGGGAATAACATGTAGCAATTTTGAAAACAGGCGTAGGTCCACTTTAAATATAATGATAAATAAACCAAAAAAAAAGTAAAATATGTGAAAAACCTAAAAAAAAAAAAATCCTGTCATAAAAAGGAAAAGGTTAGTCAAACCTTAGAAATGCTTCTCCCTCTGACAACAGTTGTGACTCAGCTTGGGCAGAAATGCTTGGTGGCCAACAGTAGACGACTGTGGTTGTACATGTAATTTTGTCCAGCTCTCCCTTTCCATTGTTCATGGTTAAATAAGCGCCCCATGAAGCGTGTTCGAAACCTAATAGATGACGCCTAAACACGGGTCATTAGGACACTGCAGACACTTGACATATGCTCGTGTTTTGTTGCTGTACTGTGTTTTTGCTGGTCAGACTTTTCAGGTCATATAAGGTGTTGAAAAGCCTTTTAATTTGCTGACTCTTCATTTTCATGACTATCTTAATTACAGAGCACAGAGGGCCTCCTCATCAGTCAGTGTCGCAAAATGATGAAAACTCACACGGGGGGCTTTTGACCTAAAAAAACTAAAGTTAGCTCCATGACCTGCTTCTTTAAGTTGTTGTTCTCTACATGGCAGACTCTCCATCACACTCTCTGCCCTCAGCTGTAGCTTACGTGTGATAGATGAGTCATGAGGGAACTTCTGGAGGCAGTTTAGTGCTTTATTGCTGTGTCTTGACCGTGGGGTTGCATTTTCCGAGCCACACTGGGAACTAGAGACTGGCGACATTTAAATGACAATGCCCATTGTCTGATGTTTGTTTCTTTAAATGGCTGCCGAAGCCCTGCAGAGTTTAATTATGGACACAGTGACATTTTGGATTAAGAACAATGGATTGGCCACGATCTGTCTGTGCATTGCTCATACAAAGTAAATGATAGTTGTCTAATCAGTGTCATTTACTGGATGCTGACTAACGTTTGACCCTGCAGAAGGAATGCGGATGAAACGAAAAGGAATGTTGTTGTAATTGTGATCATTAACACTGTTTGACATGAGAGAATCAGAATCAGAATCAGAATCAGAAAAGATTTCTTGCCAGGTATAGTTAACACAATACGAGGAATTTGTTCTGGTGGTTTGGTGCAACATAAATATAGAAAAAAAGAAAACAGATAAAATAGAAGATACAAATATAAAATATAAAAATATAAAATATAACAATATAAAAGGTGCAAGTCTAGTATTGATATTTACATTGAAATTCACATTTATACAGGTTTGACTGCACCATCTGCACCATCTGTGAGGCTGCATGCTGTGGCCTAATGTGTCCACAGAACCAGAGCTGTAAATTCAGTAAATCAGTGATAATCAACATACCACCCACGACCCAAATCTGGTCCCCGATAGTGCAACGAGTGGCCCCCCCTCAACCATTTTCTAATGCATAATAAAAAATAAAATGATTCACACTGGGAATTGTTTTTGTACTTTTAACATATTTAAGGATTAAAGCATAAGACAGCATCAAAATAGAGCTTGTTTAACAAAAAAAGTAAGGATCCCCTGCACCCCCCTATAGAGGTCCTATAAGATCCCGATGTCCTAAATCCTATAAAGGTTCTTTAATCCTAGAAATGTAATAAATCCCGGAAACTTCCTAAAATCCTAGAAATGTCCCAAAATACAGAGAAAATTCCTAAAATCCAAGAAATGTCCTTGAATCCTAGAAACATCTTTAAATCCTAAAAACCTCCAAAGTCCCAGAAATTTCTTAAGTCAGAGAAACATCCTAAAATCTAAGAAACAAACTAAAATCCTAGAAATGTCCTAATATCCAAGAAACGTGTTACATTACTATAAATGACCTGAAATCCTAAAAAAATCTAAAATTCAAAAAACATCCTAAAATCCTGCAAATACCCAAAATGTTCTAATATCCTAAACATGTATGGAGCTGCTGCAACTAGCACCTGACCTCCTGTCATTTTACAAAAGTGGGTCCCAAGCAAGTTGAGTGTCCCTGCCTTTACACCATCTGACGATGCAACAAGGAAATGTACAGCCATCATGAAAAGCCCTTAGATGAATTGTGACTGTATTTATTTTGGATATTATTTTCAAAAAATCGTTACAAGTGTGAAATCCATAAGTCTTCAAGCTCCAAGTGTACTTTGGTCAAAGGGCACAAATACAAAGGCTGATGTGTCTTCTCTGAACTCTAATTTGGGCATTAAGACAAACAAGCTTTCTTTGCAGATATAAAAGAGAGCGTGTCTCAAGGCAAGAGCATGTGATTTATGTTTCAGACCACAAAAGTCAAGTGGTAGCTGAAGTTCCAGTGGAAAAAAACATATTACATTAATGGCTGAGATCAGGTAATTTATCCCCTATCATAAACATGTCCCAATGTAGCCATAAAACATTGTTGTTTGACATGGGGAGAGGCAGGCGAATGACTGCTGCCCGGTGAATATTAGGTCCCGGTTTTTATGATAATTATTGAGCCCACTCTGAAAGGAAAGCACATTCAGTTTCAAATACTTCAAATAGACCTCAGTCTGCTCTGCAAGTGGCCACAACATGCCACAACTCAGTCAGCCTGCTTTTAATTTGATTACACATTTCATTCCAGCAACACACTGAAATGTGCTTCACATTATCCAAACAAAATGCAAACAATGTGCAGGAATTCCCACAATAATTCAGGAACCAATTAGACCTGCACTTGACACAGTGAACAGTAAATTTAAAAGGCCTACTTCACAGGCATTCACACACTCTGCTGCCCTCAAATCCTTTGTGGGTCAGCTCTGTAAAGTGCATCAGCGACGCATTATTGCGGTTTAAGTATTTGCTCAAAGAACCCCTAAAAGGTTCATGTTAGAGGATCATAAGTCTGTCATTAGAAAATCTCAAAAGCCACCCAGCCACTGATTTGTTGTAAGTATCTTGACCCTTTGAGACCTGAGCAAATTTGTTAGATTTTTTTTATTAAGAAAACGTAGAGGAGATAGCAACTTCACAATACATGGTCCAAAAATTAGAAAGAAAATAGTAAAAAAAAAAAAAAGTTACATGAATATTACCTGATTATGAGCCCAAAAGAAAGAAATTACACAAAAAAGTGCTGAAATAAAAAAAAACCTATGTATTTTTTTCTGTTACATGATTTTAACAAATAATTAGCAATAATAATAATTATGAATAGAGTTTTTGGACACTACTTTTTTAATTTACCCTTAAAAAACTTTTTTTTCAATGTTTTAATGTAACCTTTTATTAATTTCTTGCAATTTGTGGGAGATTATGTAAACATTTAAAAAATAAAATTATTTTGAGCATGTTAAGTGTGTAAAATATAAATGTAAAGAAATTGTTTTTTTTAATATCGAACAATCTTCCCAACCTCCTCCTTTTTCACGTCAATTTCATTTCCTCTTTTATTTTTTTTTTCAATTTGCTTGACATTTCTTGCCAAGTCTCTCACTGCCTTTTCCCCCATGTGTTCGAAAGAAATCAAACCACTTTGCTCAGGCTTCAAAGGGTCAAACAGCTTGTAAAATGCATCTAAACCTAGCACGAGAAAACTGATATTGACCCAGGTTTCGAAGGGTTAAAAGAATCCTAAATAATCACTAACTGTATAAAATGTAACAAGTTTCCTGTAAATCATGTGCACATGTTTTGGCATCGCACGTCTCCTGCTGATTTCTGGAAAGACATCTTTAACACAGTCACAGAAATAAGCCGCACACAGGTCGGACCCATTTGTTTAACTGTTCCCTCCGCCATATTACAACCGACCAAAATGAGTAAAAATGTAATCTCTTTTGTCACTTTGTTGGTGAGACAATTAGTTTTGCTCAGATGGAAATCCTCTGCAGCCCCCTCTCATAATGTCAGGATTAAAGCTGCTGTTAACGGCAGGAGGATGGAACGAATCACAAACTCACTCTGAAGGTCTATAAACATTTTGGCCAGTGTGGGCCCCCTTTTTTAGGATGTACTTAAGACCTACCTCTTAAGTTTGGCTTTTTACTTTTACTTTTTACTGCTTCCTGTATCATTCTATCATTTTTAATATATTTGTTTATTTTACTTTGTGCTGTTATCCTTTAATTTACAGTTTTAGTAGGTTACTTTTTTTTATTTTTATATTTTAATTTATTTTATTTATTTATTTGTTTGTTCATTTATGTAATTTTTTTTTCTTTTTTTAATCTTTCTATTTATAGGCTTTATCCTGCCTCTGGTGTTTTCTCACTTATGGTAGCATTTCCTCAGTTCCTAATTTTAATCGTACTGTTTTTGTGTTTTTCTTCACATGCTCATGTGAATGTGCTCCTTGTGCGTTTGGTTTTATTGTATGAAACAATTTGTGTTTCATACAGTATTTTTTTTTGTATAAAGTCTTATTGATTGATTTTACAAATAGTTCAAATTACAGTAATTACAGAACTTCACTGCTATGCCCTTTAATGAAAATAGTTATTGACTTCAATACACTATTGTACTGAAAATAACCAATGGCAGTTATATAACAGTTTCAGCAGGCTATTTGCAGACTGTTGGTGCATAACATCATGAGGTTAAACATAATTTTCCCTTTTTCTATCTCTCGTTTCTTTTAAAAACAAATTTCCAGGTTGTTATTTAAATGCTTGTGAAAGGCAGCACAAGAGGACTGAAATGGTGGACAGTAATTGTATGAGTTATTTTACCTAAATGTTATACTTTTTCTGTTATTTAGTCGGTTGCATGTGTTGCATGTTTACACCAGAGGTCTGTGAGAAACAGCATTTCAGTCCCGTCTATGTCATGTACATACAGCAGAACTGACAATAAAGTTCACTTTTTGACTTTGATCAATAAACTATTTTAAAAAATAGACAAACGTATAAACCTCACCTGGAGGTGAGTTGGAGATGTCCAGAGGGTCTTCAGCTCCCACAGCACACCTTTCCTGCATCCTGAGCTGGTCGGGGACACGGAGGTACAGTGGCTCAATCCATAGGTCAGTCCATTTTACTCCAGTGTTGAGGCAGATGTTTGGAGACATTTGACTGACGATTGTGAACCCATGAAGGAGGTGAACCCATGGTGGAGGAAAGAATTGGGCTGCAGAGGAGGCCTCTCAGGCTTAGCTACCGAGGGAACTCTGACTCAACAGGCCCCGAAATCATCAGTCTGCTTGACCTTGCAGACCTTTTCCAAGCTGATTCGGTCTGGAGGAGAACTGCTGACCAAAGCTGGGAAACTCCTGAGCACGTGCGATGCGCCCTCCATGAAGACAGTTTCTGCAGGAATACAGCATCACAACAGATGGCTCCAAGGCATCTGGTCCTTGTGTGGCTGGACTGACAGCACTGTCTGCAATTCAGAGCACTATGTCACGCCATATTTCTCAAAACTAATGTAAACAGTTTTTGGGCTTTTCTAGCTCACATGATGCTATGTTATGAGCTTGTCAGTAGGAACTGGCTCCCTCATGATGCAGCAGGAGCTACAAGAGCTGTTATTGCATCACAGAAACAATTCAAAGTTGAGTGGATCATCCAGAAGTTTTGAATCCATAATTTCTCTGTAAAATCATCAGCTCCCAGAAATCCCTCATGCGTGGCAGCTCCCACGTATAAGGGGCTTGCCTCTCCATTATCGCTCACAGAACACGCCTACGTCGTTTTGGGTTGGAAATAATGACGGCTAGTGCGGTGGCTACAACAGAAATAAACCTGCTGATGTTTTTGAACAACATTCATCGCCTTGCTTCTTGAAATGTTATCATCGGAGGAGAAGTCACATAACATAACTAAAAGTAAATGCAATTTTTGCGCACATGTGTAATGGATTTGTGACTTTCATGATTGAATCTTTGTGTGGTGAAGCAGTGGAGCATCCCATTGGTGGCTTCTCAAAGTGCATCCTGGACGCTCATTAAAATGACATCACTCAGCTGCCCACATCACCTGTTCACCCTAAAGCAGCTTCAGCTCAGCACTTCACTGCACGGGTTGATGAGTTGCCATCAACAAAACCTTAGAAAACATTTTATAATAACTGGGCCTGGGTGTTTGTTTTTGTTTTTAAATTTAAAAAACAAACATTAAATCAAAGTTAAACAGACATCTGTTATTAGCTAACTTTTTTCACACTTTATTTTTAAAATATTGTTATTTCACATGGCCTAAATATAAGCTATGTCTTCATGTATGTATGTATATTTACTGGAAATCTGAAAAAAAAGGACAATTCTGAAAAATGTTTTATTCATCTCACCCAATGCCAAGAAAAATGGCACCAAAACCATGAAGTGGGGTCTGATGTTCACACCTCTACACTATAACCGCAACCACAACAAATACCGAACACAGTTGTGATGAAATAAATTATCATGTAGAGCCTTCTTTACTCAGATTTTCCTGTTTAAATTTAAAAATTGATGCCTTTATCAAAGTCAAATGTGAGAGCAAACCGTGAGAGCAACATGAACTTTCCTCAGCTCGTTTTTTGACATTTCGTTCGGTGAGTTCCACAATAATCAGACAGTGAGCTCATGCAACTGAAGAGACTTATTGAATCACTGCATCACAGACCCTTTAAAGCTAAGGGGAAAATCCAATGAGGAGTCTAAAAATAGCAGAAATGTCCTCTGAGACAGAGCACCAGTGATGGCTGAGACTTATATGTTCCTCATGTCTTATACCGTCCTCTCTTTGGACGTTTACAGGACATGCTTTGAGTGTAAGACTATATACTGTCATGTTGTTGTTAGTGTTGTATAAGTGCTCCTCTGTGCTGCAGAGCTCACTGTGAGGGAGCACTGCAGAGAGCAACTTTTCCATGATTTTGGAGCAAATTTTCAAGACCATACATTCTTTGAAATAACAGTCGATGCTCCTTATCACTTCTGTTTTCATTACTATATAATAGTTGTTATTATTAAATATATATATATATTTAATAATGATGAATTTAGAACATTTAGAACTGAATATTTAAATATAACACATGTATAATATTTTGAAGTGTAAGGAATGGTTTTTGTTTTTGTGTTAGGGGAGAGGCATACAACTTTAAATGGCTGTATATTTTATTTATTTTACTGCTAAAAAAATAAATATGAAAATGGTCATTTGAGGAAATTATTACATGTTATCAACAAAATTGTGAAAATGTCCAGGAAACTATTTTTATATTATATATTAATATATAATATATTTTAAAATCTTTTTTTATTTTATTTTGTTTCTTTTTGTTGTTGTTTTTTCCATTTTTATTTTTAGGTAATTTTTTTCTCCTTTTTGAGCCATTTGTTATTAAGCTGGCCTCTTCCCGTGTTTTTGAAAGAAATCAAACCGGGTGCAGAGTTTTTTCAAGCCAAAAGGCTTAAGTGCTATTGAAATCAAATGTCACTGGTACTTAAGTCCAAGTCGAGTTGCAAGTCTTTTTTGCTTTTGTTAAGTCAATCCTAAAGTCATCAAAATTGTAACTCTAGTCTGACTGGAGTCCAACTCATGTGACTCCAGTCCACACCTCTGATATCAATTACTTTCACCGTGTTTTGTAAAATACCATCATGCCTCCACAGCGCACAATGAATCCATAAACAGAGAAAAGTCTTGATGAACTGGAATAAAAGGGGGCCACATTTAACAACAGCAAAACTATCTCAAAACATTGGTTTACAAACTTCCACACAACTCGTGCACTATGATCCAAGTCTCATTTATCCAGTCGTAAGCTCCCAAACACATGCATTTTCACGAAAACCAGAATATTTAAAACACTTCCACATATGTTTGAATTCTGCTTAATGGAATACAATAGCAGAGCTGAAACTCATTTTCTCACAAGGTTGACAGAAAATGAAATCCAGGCGGAATAACATTTCTTTAAAAACATTTTTGCTGTTGCATATTTAGTGTGTAGAATTATACCGTAACTTCTATGGGACATTGTTGAGCTCTCAACATGACAAAGCTCCCATTCAGCCAAAATAAAATCATAGATCACTGGTTTTGAGGCAAAGATATGGCTCCGTCTGTAGCTGTCAGCCCCTCTGTGCTGCCTTCAGATTACTGACAGCAAGCTCTTTTTGCTTGCAGTTAAAGTTTACACAACCCTCCTGAGTCTTCACTGTGTAGTTTTACATTCTGCAGTTATGAAGCCAAGCCGAAACTCAAGCCAAGTCAGGAATCTGAATCTTATTTCGTACTCTGATCTTGATTATTTTATACTCACTGGCACAGTGAGGCAAAAACAAAGCGTCCCTGCAGGGCGACTGAGCTCTGTCTGTGACAGAGTGACAACAGAGGAGCGCCTCCCGGCAGGAGGCTGGAGCCTGGACTCTGTGGACAGTCTGCAGGGAGCCCCCAGCTGGAATCCTCCAGAGGGGCTGCAAGAGGCTGCTGCTGCAACCACTCTGGGTCTGAGCCAGATCAGGCAAAGGATCTGTGGATCGGTGTGTGAAAGCGGTTTTCCCACAGAATGTTTGCTATCATGCTGCGTATGGTTAACGTGTATACAACATGTATACCCCCCAAATGCTGCACCTGCCCCACTAACTCCAAACATATCATTAGCCCTGAAAAATTCTCCTTTTAAGTGGTTATTATCACTAAAGCAAGGATACTCATCTTGCCCATTAGGAAGTATCTAGGATTTTAGGACATTGCAGGGATTTGGGGTAATTTCCCAGATTTTAGGATATTTCTAAAATTTGGATGAAGTACTTGAAAGCCATACACGAGTAAAAGCACAGATGTCTTATGAGAAATTACTTTGGTAGAAGTTAGTCACCCATTAGAATATTACTTGATTAAAGGTGAGAGTATCTGATATTAACTGTACTTAAGTATCCAAAGTAATTTTATGATGTTAAATGCACTTAAGTTTTGAAAGTAAAATTACAAGTTAATGAAGGTAATAAAAGAGCAAGCAAGTTTACTACACCACCTTAAAAATGGAGCATACATTACACTTGAAGAAAAGCAAGGTCTTTTTTATGACCACAAATAGATAAAGGATTTAAAGAAGAAATATACATTTTCCTTCAATTCTATTCCTTCATTTGTCAGTTCGTCCCCTCCTCCTTCCTTTCCTATTTTGTAATAAGTAACTAAAATGCTGAGGGGAAATGTAGTGGAATACAAGTAAAAGTTGACTTAAATATAAAAACTCAAGTAAAGGACAGATACATCCAAAAATACATAAGTGTTGTGATGAAGTACTAGCACTGTGTCGCATTACACCACTGGGTGCAGTTGTGGTTATGGACTACAGAAAATACATCAGAGAAGCCCAATGGCAACATAATAGTCCTAGTTACTATCAAGAACTTTAAATTGAACCCCTTCCAGTATAAAATATGATCTCACAGCTCTCTTGAACAGAGACAAAGACATGGGTTGAATCAACAAATGTACCTTTCTTAACCTTTTAAACTCTGCTGGACCGATTGGCCACTGGCTCCTGCGTTTTGGCTAAATGTTGCTCAAATCCATGTCACCTAATTTTAAATTATACTGGACATCCCAAACCTTTCATATTGGAAAAGTGGGATCCACCAAAATGTAGGTGAAATGTTTGTTCTACCTAAATTGTATCGTGCCGTTAGGTGGAGCCGTTGACTGGTCCAGCAGAGTTTAAGAAATTAATTGTGAATATTATTTTGAGGAGGTGCGATGCTCTTCATGAATTAATTATAATTTCTTGAATATAGGGGAAATCAGTAATAAGGAATTTAAATAAAGCAAAACTCCTCAACAGGAGGTGAATCACTCCTGTTTTTATGGAATATTCCAGTGCCCTTATTGAGGCATTACAGTTAATGTTGACCGCAACCACACAGTGACATGAGTCTGATTCATTCATTTCACTTTGTGTGTTCAGACATCCCAGGACCTCAGCCGTTGAGCAGGACACCAGCTTCGGGTGGAGCGGACTGACCACCATCTGCAAAGAATTAGCAACGTTCATAATCCGCATTTACTGAAACCTATGTAGGCCGTGATCCCCTATGTGACCTCCTAACACTTTTTTTATGACTGTCTTGTCACAGTCTGTTACAGATCAAGCGCTGCTCCAGTGTGGCTGACAGGCAGCTGGAGACGGAGGGTTTGGGCTGAGAGCGAGGGAGAGCAGAGGTGACGAGATGGATGGAAACCAGTAAAAGTCCAGTCACGGCTTATGAATATAAACGCAGCCTGTGAAAATGTCTCACAGGTCCACAACAGCTGTAGTTCATAAAGTCAGAAAACTGCAGCGGACACGTGGGGTGTCATCATACAGTATAATGTGAAACATAATACAGTTTGTCTTTTAACGGGCAAATTCTCCTCACTCATTATCCTCCAATCCTTGTCTTCACTCTCATTTCCCTCCTTGTCTTTTTCATCCCTCTTTTCTTTGCTCTCTTCCCCCTACACTTTTTTCACCCTATTTAATGTTTTTCCATTTCATCCCTCACACACTCCCTCTCTCTCCTCAAGGGCGTTTCGAGGATGTGAAGACACTGGGAGCTTAGCCCGGGCCTCCTTAGAACAAAAAATCCTGCCTCCCAAACCTGCGGGCACACAGGTTTAGAAGGCAGGATTTCTTTTTTTAAAAATGTGGTGATTTCTTTTTTGTCCTGTAAAAGTTTTTGCAGTTTTCCCCCCTTTTTTGTGGTTGAAAAATCAGCGCTTTTTGAGAAAAGTTCAGCAATCTTTTTTTCTTCAAATTTGTTTTGATAATTTCTTTAAAATGGTAACTCTCTTTATTTTTAACATTTTTTGAGAATTTTTTTAATTGCTTTTTTTTTTTTTTTGCTTTTGGATGATTTTTAAACAAAACATACCTTTCAAACCTGCAGGTCTGCCAAATAAAAATAATCAATCATCAAGTTACACCATTAACATAGCCAGAAACTGTAAAAACAGAAAAAATTGTTAGATCTTAAAATTTTCCAACGGTCCATGAACACATCGCACAGGACAAACACTTTACTTTTTGCCCCGAGTTATTTAGGCAGGCTCAAAGAAAAAAAATATTTTAAGCATTAGGGAGGTTTAAATAAAAAAAAAGAGTTAAAAATAACAGCCACCCCCCTCCTCTGATAAATGAAGAACAATTCTTTAGGCCTACTCTTATTTTGATCTGGGACGGTGATATTTATATAACAATCATGGCTGAGGCCTCGGACACCCAGGTCTTATGACACTGCACTATCTCTCTCCTCTCATTTTTTTCACCCCACCCAACAATCGTCTGTCTTATGGTTGATTTTAGGGCCATTTTTTCTAACAGTGCAGGACTGTCTCCTTCCTTGCTTGACCTCTTTCCTTATTGCAGAACAGCACTGTGTGTTGTTTACTTGTTTATCTATCAGCTAAGCGCATCTCTTTCGGATGGTCATGCTCTCACTCACATGGTGTTCTGAGCTCGACATGTCCACCCTACAGGGATCCGTTTTAATGGCCTTGACTTCCCTGTGTTATTTTCAAATCAAGAAAACATCATTCACTGAGTGGTTTCCCTGTATTGTATGCACCGCTGCCATCTGTCAGAGGTGCACTTAGCAAGGAATCACAGTCACCTGAGTCAGTTCAGGTCAACTGTGTACCTCCTGGAGTCAGTAATCCTCTCACCAAGTCCATCAGACCTATATTTATTCCATGCAGTCATCTACTGAGACTTGTGTCAGCCCCAACATCGTGTCACCCTGAGTCACTGAGATCACTGAATAAATCATATCGATTTCATCACTAAAAGTCCATATGCTGAAACAAAAAACAGCATAACTAATAAATGACTATAGAAAGTGATACATCACCGCAAAAGTCGAAAAAAAATACAAAAGAAAGCCATTTTTATCAAAATAACTATGACAGATATATGTGGACAACTGCAACAGATCTCTTGCTGGGTGGTTTTGATATTTGGTGCACTCGTGGAGTGCTCGTTAAAAATCTGCCCGCTAAGTATAGGAACAATTGCTGGGTCTCTCATATTGCTGTTTGCTGTTTTTCTCAAGTATTGCTTATTCAAACAAGTCAACACTCTAAACTGCACTTCCTTGGTTCCTGAGCACTACATTGCGTGACATTAGTTGCTTCCACTGTCAATGCTAGAGTATGCCAACACGTTCTCAACCCAAGCCGTCAAATATTGTCCATTTGCAGAAGACTTGTTTAAGTTCCAGGATGCCAACACAAATACATGGTGGTATGATGCTGCATTTGCTTATGTTTAGGCAACAAAAGCACATGGAAACCAATGCCAGGATGTCAACAAATGCACATACTGGCATAGATACAGGAAGGAGGTACAGGGTAAGGTGTAGGAAAAAAAACATCACATTTAGCAGGAAGTGAACACTGGACTCCAACATGAAAAAGTCTGGTGGTTGTTGGTCCCTCCTGCTCACCCTATGGGCACCTTTGCACTCCTTTTATTACATGAAAGACAGCTTTTGGCATCCCAATCTTACACTGAAAGTACTGTCAAAGTGGCTTTATTTTACACGTTGGTAATGAGAACAGGCTGTTGGTCCAACACATTATACCAAGTCGTCACATGTTGCTGCTTTGCAGTGGACTTTTGTGTCTACATATTACACTAGGTATCCTTCTGCATCTGCTGTAGACATTATGGGATGACCGTGATGTCAACACAACCACATGGTGGGATTACGCTGCACATGATTATGTTTAGGCAACAAAAGCACATGGCAACCAGTTCTGGGAAGTCAACAAACACACATGCTGGACACACTGATGGTTAGGTTTAGGCAAAAGAGGCACATGGTCAGGTGTAGAAAAAACATCACATTCAGACGGGAAGCAAACACTGGACTTCTACATGAAAGTCTGAGGTCTGTTTGATCCATCCACCGCCCCTTCCATCCACCGTATAGGGACCTTTGTGCTCCTTATATTACATGAGCACAGGCAGCGTTTCAACCTGACGCCATCCGGCCGTGTCCTTAACTAACACCACCCGTCCATATATCATGTGGAGGCGAAAGGTGGCTTTTGGCGTTGGGATCTTACACCAAAAGCACCAAAGAAGCAGTAGTATTTGATGACTTTGGACTGAGAATTTGCTGGATTTCAAGAGCTCACACTCAGCTCCGCACTTCTTTGGGTCTTCAAAGCACCTGGCAAGTGTGAATTTGACCAGATAAACGGATGTCGAGAAAACTAAAGGGGAGACGTACACCCAGACAGACGGAGACTCTTTCCATTTTAGGTGGATGTAGGAGTGGGTTTTGGGTCCAACATGGCCAGTGTGATCTCAGACATCTGAAAAATTCGGCACAAAATCATCAGAATTTGCCATTTGCCAACTACATTTAATCCAAAAAGTCAGCTTTGGCTGATACCATGTAACTTATACCAGCATAACATGTTTCCGACTGTTAAGTGCGGTTATGTGTGTCAGCAGGAGCCAGACTGGTAAAAAAAACAATTAATGCCAAGCACAGATTCTTTTCATCCTGCTGTGTTGGCATGTAACGTTTCACTGGATTCCTTATGGTATTTTAATGAGCCTGATCCTTGACTAACAGTATGCATGCTCACACATTCCTACCTAAGGACACTTAGGAACATGTGTTTTTGTTTTTTAAATACTCAATAGACAAATGATTTGAAAAGATATATGACTCTTCTCTTGTTAACCACACGATCTTAGGACTGAGGAAAAAAAACATAGATCAAAGGGGAAATCTATGCCAGAGGGAAACTGCCTACCGATGTCTGGCAATATGTCAAGATAATTGGCGTCAGAGTTTCTTCAGTATTTTTACATATTCAGAAGATCTGCTTTTTTCATGGCAAATAGACTTTGAAAACTTGTGATTTATTATCATAAATTTTCCTTAGTGATAAGATCATTCAACTTTTAAAGGGAGATTGCGATTTTCCGTTAGAATCTGAGGTCATCTCAACAAAGAAAAACAAAAACATCACAAAAATAAAATTGACTCTACAGGAAGCTGAATAATCTGAAGACAAACAAATAAATTGCTGCCTGATTCCCCAATAAAGTAACAGTTTAACCCTTTAAAACCTGGAGCAACATCATATTTCTTGTGCTGCTTTTAGATGCTTTTCAGAAGACTTTAAACATTTAAACCTGAGCAAATTAGCGTGATTTCTTTAAAAAAAAATATGGGTTAAAAGAAAGCAATAAGCAACTTGTTAAGACAAATTGCAAGAAATAGATACATTAAAATATATAAATAGATTTAGATTATTTTTGTAAAGGCAGAAAACGCTATCATAATATCATATTTAATATTATTTAATATTATTTTGAAGTACTTCCCCAGTACTTCCTTGATTTGAGCTTTTTTTATTTATTTATTTTATTTTTTTTTTACTTATTTTCTGGTCATTTTCTTTTTTACTTTTTACTAATTTCTTCTTTTATTACTCATTGTCCTTTTCCCATGTTTTTGAAAGAAATCAAGCCTATTTGGTGTTAAAGCGTTAATCAGTGCCTGAGACAAACTGCGATTGTAAGGACGCATTAAGTGTGATCTAGCGAAATGAAAACTTCCTCTGGACAGTCAATGTTTGGTCACCAGCTGGGGAAAATCCTGCCTCCTACGTGTCATAATGATGACTGTAAGTAAAAAGAGAATGTCAGCCACTTCAAAAGCCAGTCCAGATCTGGACCAGGCTCCTCCCGAGTCTCTTCCAACAGAGAAGCTGGAATCCCCGGCTTCGCTGTCACCACGTTTCCTTAAGGAAGACATGACAGGCCGCATTTTCTCTTTGTTTGTCTATTGCTGTTATTCTAACCCTTTTGGAGTGACACTACATTTCTTATCCTGCTTTCAAACGCTTTTGACAAGTACTTAAACCTTTCAACCCTGAGCAACTGGGGAAAAGGAGATGAGCAACGTGGTAAGATGTGTTTCAAAAACTGCAAGAAATTGGCATATTTAGAGAATTGTTTTTCAAAAAGCTAGGGAAGGGGCCTCCATTCCCATATGCCGAGGTCTTTGCAGCAGTCCGGGTTCAAGTCCAGCCTGTGGCCCCTTGCTGCGTGTCATTCCCTTCTCTCTCCCACATTTCCTGTCATTCTACAGCTGTCCTGTCAATAAAAGGGAAAAATCTTCAAAAAATAATCTTAAAAAGAAAAGCTAGGGAAAAAGAAAGAAATAGGGGAAAACTATTTGTAATTATAATAATCCTATTTTTTAAATTATGTTTCAGAATTATTGTAATTTTTAAGCACTTTTCTCCAAGTCTTGTTTGCCTTATATGTTTTTTTTAACTTTCTTATTCATTTTCTTTTTTTTTTTTGTTCAGCTGAGAACGCGACCAGACAGAACTGGTTGCAGTGTTATTATACGACACCAGAAGGCCGGCGTCAGTCAAGAACATAGCTGAGAGGAGCCTGTTGTGTCCACATTATATGCCACAGAATGGCGTCAAATTGATGCACTGCCGGTAACAACTTAATATAGGTGGATGGATGCAGCGTAATCCCACCATGTGCTCGTGTTGACATCACAGTAGCGGCAACCAAGAACAGATGAATAAGGATACCTAGAGCGTCATTTGTAAATGCGGAAATGCACTGCAAAGCAGCAACACGAGATGACTTGGGATGAGAAAATGTTGCAAATACCTTTGACTACTGCAGAGTCATTTGACATGGTGTGAATGCTGATTGCGCACTTTCTTGTTGCATTAAAAAGCCAGGTGTTGGGTGTTAGCGGGGGTTTTTGTGCAGTGGAAATGAGGCTTTAGGAAGGAACAAGCCAATTCATCTCTGTAAAAAACGAGACTGTCTGCAGAAAAACATTACATGCATCAACAAGTTTGATTTTTAGACTTTGGTTTTGAAAAAAAAGTTGTCACCACAAGCCCCTGCAAATCAGCAAATACTGGTGGTCAACGTTACATTCCTCCAACCAAAAGAAGTGAACAAAATACTGCGGCATCCTGTTCTCAAAGGGTGATCTGTTTCAGACCACTAATTACCTGCTAAGTGGTTACTGCTGAAGTGCATTGGATTATTTAAAAAAAAAACTGATTCTTTTGCTGCCATTTTGGGTAACTGGCTCCCTCCAGGATGAAGTTAAAAATAAATTTTATTAGCCGACCCCCATGCTGTCAGAGCATATTTTGAGGCATCCAAGCACCCACACACACTGTGTTTCACCTAATTTGTTTGCCGCCGCAAACAAATTTAAAAACATGTACTCGTGACCCTGAGCACATAGGCCCATGCGCAAAACATTAGGCAGGTCCAAAACACAATGATCGATTTCTGTTGGGTGCAGCTTTCTGCAGCGATATGATTTTTCAAACAGCGGTGAATCTGATGTCTATGATTTATCTGCTTTTGATCTGAGTGATGCAGATTATTAGTGACGGGCTCAAAATTCACATGTGTGGGCCTTTCTGCACTGTGACTGGAAACTATAATGATGAAAACTGTTTGAAAGTGGCTCCCCGTAGCTCCTGGTATTCCCTTCAGCAGTTATTGCTCTGCATTCATTAATTTCCAATTGTCCCAGTCTTTGAATGTTCACACAGTGTTTGCACATTTGCTTTCACTTCAAAACTGAATTACTGTCATCCTTTGGAGATTGTTCATTACTTCCAGATTGACATAAATGTTTCCTCAGGTTTTTTGATTACAGTCGCATCCCATTTTTCAAAGCAAAATATGTACATGTGTTTTTGGTCCTTTTTACGATGGCCCCGAGGGTCAAAATGCAAAAACATTTTCCCAAACCACAAAATAACATTTCCCAAAACACTACAATATTCCCAAAACAACGAAATAAAATTTCCCAAACCACAACAACATTCCCTAAACAAAAAAAAAACCCAAAATAACATTTCCCAAAAGACTACAACATTCCTAAAAAAAATCCAAAATAACATTTCCCAAAAGACTACAACATTCCTAAAAAAAATCCAAAATAACATTTCCCAAAAGACTACAACATTCCCGAAACACTGCAAAATTTCTAAAAACAAGACATTTCCTAAAAAATCTTGTAGTTTATTGGGCAATGTTATTTTGTTTTCTGAAATATCGTTTTGGCACTAATGCAGAGAAGGTGGGTTATTATAGTTATTATAGAGTGGCGCAGGAATGAGTCGTCAAACCCGGAGATGAGTTAGCATTTCAGTCAATTGTTTTTTGAATGGGTTTTTGGTTTGAAACCTTAAATAAAGTCTGTGATTAACACAAGCTGAAGAGACTCTCACAATATGTTCTATGTGGTATAATCCCACTTGTGATTTTTAAAGCCTTTATGTGTCTTAAAGGAGACAGTTGGGATCAGGGGTTAAATGAGACTGCAATGAGTCATCACGCCGAGCACCATTTCACAGTCTTGTCGTGGCGGTGACCTTTAAGTCATGTGAATATGGTGTTCATTTATAGCTTAATGTTAGCTTTTCACTTCTGGTGATTGCATTTATGCTTTGAAAATCATAAACATTTATTTGAAGATTATCTTCCTGCACAAAATGTTTAGATATAGTAGCTTTTGTTTACCACAGAGCCTATTTTCTGCAGGAATCTTTAATACATTTTTTGACAAGGACACTTGTGTGACACGAACACACTGGCTATTACAAAAACGTCATCCTTTAAGTTGCCTATAGTCCATAGCTCCATTTTATAGAAGGGAAAATAAAAATGGTTGAAGTAAAAACATTTGAAGTCCATTTCTGAGCCGTCTGGATTAAGCTGCGGATCCTAAACCACAATAATGACTGACTGTGACAGTATGAGACTGTCAAGCATGAGATTTTCTCTTAGAAATACTATGACAGTCATTGTTGCACATTTATTACACTAGATTTTTTGCTTTATAAGAATACCCCACCCCAATATGAAATGCACAAAATGCACATTTTGGCAGGCAAAAGCAGCCCACAGAAATCCTTTTTTAGTTAAAAGAAGTGACTCATCCTAAAAAAAAAAACTGAAAAAGAAAAGCAAGACAACGGCAAAATAATTCTAAGAAGCAATCACCAGACTATGAAGAAATGTAAAATTGGGGAAATTCCAAGTTTTTTCAATGCCCCAGAGGTCTCTGTCCATGGTGCTGACTGTGTCCGGGTGTGGACAGCCTGCAGTGACACAGCAACAACAGTCTCCAGCAAACAATAAACACTAAGAATCTGAGCAATAAGCCCTTTTCATGACAGACATGTAGATGTGTTATGCCAGGAGTGTAATTAATGATGACTGTGATTTATGTAGTCGTCCCAGTTCTAAAGATTAATTTCTCTTAACCCTCTGGTATCACTATGTACATTTTTGTCCAAATTGGTCATTTTTCACTTTTGTTTTTGCAATCAGTTTGGCTGTATTGGTGCATATGACACGTTTTTTTTTGTAAGAAGGTTTGAAATTCCAATTTCAATTTTTGTAATGCGTCTATAATACACTGTGTACAAATGTACTACCCTTAAAGGCCATTAAGGACAAAAGATGTCCACTTCCAAAAACTCTTATCTTTTTTTAGATATAAATATTTTTCCCCACTTTTTTAGGTTAAATCTCTTAATCAACTTCAGTCCTGATCACAAATGCCACATAATAAAAAAAAAAGGGATTTTAACCCTTTAAATGACACTTCGATAATATGATATCATGTCACTGTTGTTTTTTTATTAAAAAAAAACAACAAAAATATTAGTTATTTTACAAATAATATATGATAGCGGGGCTGGTGATTTTTTTTTTTTAATACAGTCTTGGATATGTCAAAGATTAACAACAACACTGATTTTGATGCATTTATAGTTTTTTTGTGCAGAGTCAGATTTATAATTAAAAACCTGTAAAATCCATTATGGTCAAAAATGTCTTTTTCCAAAAACTGCTGTAAAAATATTACAGAATAGTCTTTTTATTTTTTAAGTTTTGGGTTAAATCTTTCGATCAACTTCAGTCCTGATCAAAGCTACCAAATATTCAATTTAACAACTTAATATGTTCCAACTACGTTTGACATTATCTAAACGTAATTCTAAACCGATAATTATCATATTAATGAACACACATTTTAAGTTAATTACCCAAAAAAAAGAAAGTTGTTCCAACATTTTTTTTCTTTACATTATATAAAAGGAATCTTAAAGTGTTAACACCAGTGTTTTATATGTTATTGAGCGTGACTTGGCTGCACAAGTGTGGCGTTTTTTCGCGTGACTGTGGGATGTTTCTCACTTGTTGCCCTGAGAAACACAGAATGAGACTAAGAGAGTCCAGGCCTTAATAATGTCCACTGACAGGTAGGAAGGTCAGTTTTGGTACAAAACTTTAAACGCTTGGGCTTCAATTTAATTTTGCCTCTTGCACGACACAAAATCTAATCTTTTCAGTGCCATTTAAGCCGCACACTGAGCTGCTTTCACTGTTTCCCAACACTCAGGTGCTGTGTGTGTGTGTGTGTGTGTGTGTGTGTGTGTGTGTGTGTGTGTGTGTGTGTGTGTGTGAGACTATATCTGCTTATATAACCTGTAGCAGATCCCATGGATCTGCTTACAGTTCACTTTAGGTTTGATTCAGTATTCTGTCTGAGGCTGGGTGTGTATTATGTGGGTGAAGAGAAAACATTTTAGGTCCCACGTGTATTGAGTCGTCATTTAGCAGACTGATCGGTGGCGTGGCAGGCACCAAGAATAAACTTTTGTGTGTATATTTAGTTGTTCTGTAAACTGCTGTTTAGTTTCATTTTTTTATTTTTTCACTGTGGTGGCTGGTCCAAAATATAGCCTTCAAAACCCAATCGACATCCCTTTTCTTGTGCTGCATTTTAAGACACTTTTCATAAGCAAATTGGTTTGATTGTATTTCTAAAACATGTGGGGTTGGGTAAACTGTAACCAACCTGCAAGAAATTCATAAAAGGTGACAAGAAAATTACCTAAAAATTAGTTTTAAAAAAAGAGGAAAGGGATTATTAGATTTTTTTTAAATATTTAAAATATATTTTAGGTAAAAAAAATACTATAAATATAAATATATATATATATATATCTCTATATCGTCCTACGGTATTGAGTCGTCATCCTAAGACATAGATCGCAAACTATTACCTGGCAATAACCAGATCTATAACACAGTTTTGTTTGTATTTTTAGTTTTTCGAGTAAACTACGTGAGTATGAGTTCGATGTTTTTCTAGTTTAATTTCACTTGTGAGTGAGTCTCGTCTCAGACATATGCTTCATTCGCAACCCCATCGCATCGCATTTTACACAGAAATGCACGATAGCCCAACCAATAATCATGACAAATTGCCTTGAGCTCTCTTGCGTATTTCACAGGCACATTGGTTTGATTGTATTTCTAAAACATGTGGGGTTGGGTAAACTGTAACCAACCTGCAAGAAATTCATAAAAGGTGACAAGAAAATTACCTAAAAATTAGTTTTAAAAAAAGAGGAAAGGGATTATTAGATTTTTTTTAAATATTTAAAATATATTTTAGGTAAAAAATATACTATATATATATATATATATATAAATATATATATATATATATATTATATCAACTAGTTCAAAGAGTGGGCAGATAAAATAAAGGAGGAGTTTTTTTGTTTTTTTTAAACTTTTATGTGCTTGTTTTCTGGTTGTTTTCTTGTAACTTTTCAGTTGCTCATTGCCCCCTTTCTGCAAGCATACACAGAATGACGAGGCAACATAATGGCATGATATTCTTGTCTTGAACAGGCAGTGTGTCAGGGGTTCCCCTTTAACATAAAATATGATTGTAAGTTAAATATAGGAGTTGTTTACATTCTATTTTAATCTGTGTTGGGTTATTAAATGCCACTCTATATCAACTAGTTCAAAGAGTGGGCAGCAACAAGGTTTCTGTGAACACGTTGTGAAAATAATTTAATTAAGGAAAAGCTTGCTGAATACTGTTGTAAACCAAATTGCCCCTCTGGAACATTAAAGACTTCTAAATTTAACTAAAGGTCGTCCAGAACCAGAGCTGATTTGTTTTGCCTGTTACCTTTAACTGGTCTGGAGACCAAATAAAAGCGTTCAATCAAGTAAAGTGAAGATGAAAGAGAGCCGGTGACATGCTTACAGCTTAAATCTTTTACTTACAGGTATTATGTTTGTAATTCAATAAATCCCTACAGGACATGACGGCTCCATTAAGTTAAACTCTACCCGACTCTATTCATCAAAAAGATACAAGGTGCTTCAACTGGCCATTCAAAAACTTGGGGAGAAAGCAATGAGCAACAACAGAAAAAATGACCCAAAAATCATCAAGACAAAAGCAAAAAGTACAAGGAAATTACCTCAAAATTAATCAAATAAATATAATACAATATTATATAATAATTTAAAATTTAAAAAAGGGGAAATGGAAAAAGTTCTAAATAATTCTGTAACATAAAATAAATAGTAATGATGATTATTAAAAAAACAGTTTTTCCCAGCTATTTTTTTTTTTTTTTTAACCTTTTTTTTTTACCTTTTTTTCCCCGAGCTTTTAAAAACAAAATGATTTTCACATCTACAAATTTCTTGCAATTTGTGGAACATTTCTTGCCAAGTTTTGAAAGAAATTGCACCATTAGCTCAGGGTTCAAAGTTTTTAAATATTTGTAAAAGGCATCTGAAAGCAGCACGAGAGAAGCAATGTTTATCTAAAGTCTCAAAGTGGTAAATGTTGACTGTCTTTTTATTAGATCCTTCTGCGCTGGAAAGCCAGAAAAGAAGAAGGCTGAGACATTTACCATAAAGGCTGAAACAGGACAAGGTTTCATTTGCTGGAGAGAATCACACCTTAAAGCATTTGTTTTCTTTACACAGGCTTTGGAGCTGTTCCCAGCATGCACAGGGCAGAGAGCATGACAACATCTTGGTCAGTTTACGCATCCATCACGGGACGGTCCACTTTGGTATGAGCTTTTGGGAGTCTGTGATACACCTGACTTAAATTTCCTCCGGACTGTTGGAGGAAGACCCAGCAGGCAAACACGAGATAACACGCAAGCGTGACCAAGCCAAGAAATCGAGCCAGCGTTCCCCTGTGAGGCAACTGCAGTTCTCAAATATATTTCTGTCTCTTACGATCCCTCTCTCATCATCATCTGTCAGAGTTTGACTAAAGTAGTACGCACAGATTTCTTAGTATGGATCCCCAAGTGTTCAATATTAAAAATGTTGAAAAATACATCATGAAGTAAAGAGTAAAAAATAAGAACTTAAAAAGATATTGACTGGTTTGACTGGTTCACACTGGTTCTCCCTGAACTAACAAATGGGATGAAAAAATGGGTCCTATATGGGATTGTCCAGCCCAGGGGTGTAAATACAGTCAGTGTGGGTAGGGCAGTTGCTTTGGGGCCCCTGAGGTGAGGGGGGCCCACAGAGAGAGTTGGGCAGAAAACAGATCCTTGTGGGTAATTCAGATTTTCAACTTAGAAATACACCTGTGTTCAAAAAAGAACTCACAATTAATTATTTAGAGATGGTGCCATTTGCTCCATAAACCATTAAAAAGGCAAATTCATCCCCATCATGGTTTTCTTTTTTGTTCTTTTTGGTAAAAACATCAGTAGCAATCTGTAACAAAATATGTTATATAATAGGCTTATTTTACATGAAATATAAATAAACAATGAAAAACACTTAAATTAAATAACAATTCCTTATTTTCTTTGGTATTTTTGTTATTTGCCTATGTTTAATGGTGATTTATAGGTAACATTTATGTTGGTGTTATCCAGTTACACAATAAGATTATATGAGAACTAGTTTAGACACATGAGTAGTAACTAGCGTGCTAAAGGGCCCTTCATAATAGTGTGCACTGGGGCCCAAAGTAACTACCTCACGCCATTGGTCCAGCCCATTTTCATTCCAAAGTCAACAAATACTGACGCTTTTGCAGTGCCTTTGGCGTAAGATCCCGACTCCAAAAGCCACCTTTCAGGTCCGCATGATACGCCACTGGACAGTGTCTGCTGAGAAAGTGGCCACACACAACCATTTGTGGTGTCTTGTTGCTGTGACAACACGATACATGGATGGCCGGCCTCAGTTGAAAACATGGATGGTTGAAACCTGTCGCGTTTGCATCAGGTTGAAACGACAAAATAAAGGAAGCACATTGTACTCCAGTGAGAGAGTACTGTTGGACTAACTTTGCTCTGCACTCTTCTGCACGCACACACTGTGAGCAGTTTCTGTTAATTTACAGTCTCCAACAGTTAAAAGTGTATTCTTGTGAAACAGTTTGGTACTGCAAATCAGCCATGTCCGTACTTTGTAAAAACAAGAATAGATAAAAAATCCAAAATTAAATTCCATATTTTAGGAAACACAGAGGTCATGTGTGAATCGGCATCTCTATGATCTGGGGTAATTTTCTGCCTCTGTCCCAGTCGAGAGATATGAAGGCGGAAGTGGAAATTATAAATGAATGTTTGATGGTATGTTTGGTGCAAATTCAGGAGGCTCATCTAACTACACATCATGGAGACCCATTCAAAAAAAGAGCTGGCTCAAATCCATCAGAGGAGCGAAATCTCAAAAGTTGACGAGATGGATGACATGTACGGCAGCATGCGGTAATTAATATTTTTTTATCTTTCAGAGCGGGGCCAGATTTAAAGATCCCATTCCATGTTTTATGGAGCCTATCTCCGTATCTGGGGCATAATGTCAGTGAATTTGAGTAAAATACAGACATCACTTATGTGTAAATGCATTGCACGAAACACAGACGTGGAGGTGTGATTTCTTACACGAGGTCCCCGTGTAATTATAGACCCGTGCAAACTGGGCTATAAATCTGATAACTCAGCAGCTCAAAATGAAATTACGCTAAAGCTGGACATTGGCCAAATTAAGTGTCAACAAACAAACTATTACCTCATCACACATTCAAAATACAAATTTTTGATTAATATTTCTTGATCAGGTCTCAGCTAAATTTCAAACGACACAGGAACTGCTGACATTAGCAGGAGGTGTCTCACATGTGTGAAGTTAAAAAAGAAAGTAACAGCTGTCTGGTTTCAATATGTGATGACGCGATGACTAAAATGGAAAACAGGCACATTATGTGAAAAACACAAAAACCATGACTGACATGATTACGGTAAATCAGTTTAGCGTCACTGTGATGGATGTTAAATAAGCGTTTGAGTTTTCACACAGAGTTCTGCAGTGGGACGTCCCACAAAGAGTCCCGGCTGCGTCTGGACCTCTTGCCCAGGCTCAGGCCATGACCCCCGTTCTTAAATTGACCCTCAGTCCACCCCATCTTTTCCGATTAGAGAGATAGACTTTAACCCCTGCACAGGGAGGATGTCTCCCTTTTGTGCTCTCCCATGGGCAGACGTGGAGTTAAACTGGACACAAGGACCGGAGTATAAAATGGTTACTTTGAAAATAAATTTAAGACAAATTTTCATAACTTTTTACTATATTTGCAGCTGACTGAATAAAGAATTTTGGGCTAAAATCCTGTTTTTATGCTTATTTTATTAACAATGTCAGTAGATTATATTTTATTTTCCATTTTATATCATGCATTCTGTGCACTACATTTTTACACTTATATTTTCTTACTTTTACTAGTATTATCACGTGGATTTTATCCATTGGAAGATGCATTCTCTGTATTCTGTTCTGATTTTATTTTATTTTCACATGCAGGTTGTATAATATCTTGTTGTCTTTTATGTGTTTTGATGTGAAGCACTTGGTTCATTTAATTTATTTCTTGTAAAGCACGCTGGGCTGCATTTCTTGTATGAAAGGTGCTATACAAATATAGTTTATTATTAATATTAACACACTTGAGTAATGTTGGAGATTTAGATAAAATCAGATGCAAGCAAAGAAAAAGTTATATTTTAAGGGATATTTGATGCCCCTTTGCCACAGAGACAGGTGTATAATCTAATTTATAATTCCATCATAAATACTAAATCACAGTACTTTTTACAATTTAAAATTCTATACAAAATCTTGGTCACAAGAAAAATGCTTTTCATTTGTGAGATGGAAGAGAATCAAAACTGTCGTTTGTGTAAAACTGGAATTGAATGCATGTTGCGTGTGTTTTGGTTTTGTCCACATGTGGTGACATTTTGGATGAACCTGAAAAAATGGCTTTACAGCCTCTATAGTTAACAATGTGCCCTCAAACAATAATACTTGGTGGATTCAGAAACTGATGTCCACGTATTGTAAATACAGTTATTTTACTGGGTAAGAGATTTATTTTTGAACTGAAAGGAAAAACAACATTTTACTTTAGAACATTATTTTGCAACAAAACAGGGAACAATTAAGGAGAAGAAGAAAACGTAACACATTAAGGGCTTTTTATAAGACTGATGATAATGATGACTGTATTTTTGTTTGTTTTGTTCTTTAGAAATAATGTGTTAGTCTCTGTGTTGTTCTTTTTGGGTTTTTTACTCATTTTGTGGCTTGTTGATGGTTTGTGATCTGTTGCTAATATGATGCATCTTGTGTGTATTGTTTTAATGTTATAGATATAATAATAATAAAAGAAAAGAAAAAGTTAAAGAGGAAAACAATATGACTAATTGACCTTTTTTGTAATATTTTTCTAATATTTCTCTCTCTGTATCCTTTTTTTCAAACATTCATTTTCAGATTGCTTTCTTCTCATTTTTTTTCTCAATTTCTTACAACTTGCTAAATGCCTTTTCCCATGTTTTGGAAGAGAATGAAACCTTATTGTGCAGGTTTTTAAGGTTTAAACAGTTGTGAAATGCATCCAAATGCAGCAAAAGAAAAACCTATGTCTATCCAGGTTTCAAAGGGTTAAGGGACCACAAAAAGAAAAACTATATATAGTTTATTTTTAGATGTTTTATTTGATATTTGATACTAATTTAATACGGTTGAAAGGTGCACACATTATGTTGATTTTTTTTTCTCAAGCGCAGTATTTTAAGCTGGTTTCAAGTTTTGCAAATGGAAAAAAAAAGACTAAATAAAAGACACAATCCACCCAGTTACTCCCTCACATCACAAGGTCGTACACTGCATTTTAAGGAGCATCATACCCTCTGTCATTCTGAAATGAATTGGTAAAGTAGCATGTGAAACCAGTCATTTTCCTGAGGGGCATTCTCACAGGTCCAGATGTTTCTCTCCTCTGTCCTGAAAACTTTGCTGAAATTAGGAGCACATGTCCTCTGGATGAAATCCGCTGCAGGGCACCGTTTTGTTGTCCTTTACATATTTAAAAAAGCTGACCATGTGGTTATAGTTCTATAAAACAGTGCAACACCATTGTTCTAAGGAGGAAAGTTTAGTCTGGCAAAGTCCTTTGCTATTTGCAGCAAAACCCCCGACACGTGCAGAAGCACCAAGACCACATGTGAGGATGTTGTTGTAGCTGAGTGTTTGTTATTCTACCATGTGACAAATCATTATCCTCATTACGCACTCCTCAATTACCGTAGGGAGACGTCTTTTACCAAATGTGGAAAATATTTGCTTCCTTGGTCAGAGGTTGATCAGCAGATGATACCACACTCACACCTGTATCTTAAATATGAAGCAGGAGCCAGGAGACTGTTAGCTTACGCCTCCTTCCTACTGCACAAAAAAACTTGCAACACCCACTAACATCTGGCTTTTTAGTGTAATGAGAATACACATGATCAGCATTCACACCTGGGTCAAATGACTGTGCAGAAGAAGCAGGTTGTTATCGCCTCCAGCTCTGATCAGCATTGATGGGAACACGACACCCGAGTGAACAAGATACTTTCATCTCCTTAACCGGTGAGATGAAATGACTGTCAGTCTCCTCCTAAGCAGTGCTAAAACATTTTTCAAAGAGTCTGTGCTGAGTTTGAAATAGAGCCTGAATAAGTCCAGACCTCTGTTCCTGCTTCTGTCTACTGTTTACTTGTTCTCCGGCCTGTCTATGACGACGCACAGAAACACCAACAAAACCCACACACACAAGCTGACAAAAAGGCAGACTGGTCTGCAGCAGCGCTGTGTTCACAGGCAATGACCCGTGTTTACCCGTGTTTAAAAAACCCGAGTAAACTTCATTCACTCCCAAAGGTCCAGACTATCCAAATCCAGCAAATATTCAGTCCAAACATACAAACATCCACAAACTGCCAATGGCAAAGTTTCAAACATTCATATTTCTTTAAATTTCTTCAGAATGGCTTCTCTCATGTAAATATGCTGAACCCTCACTGTCAAAATGGCGGCTAAACTCTGACCTTTTGATCAACACCTCTCTTGAGCCAATACAAGCTTCCGCACTGTTGCTGTGGCCTCAATAACCAGCGAGGCCCTGTGCTGAAACAAACCTTACCAAACAATCACTATCCAGCAGTTGGCCCGGTGGTTTACAGCTCTTGTGTACTGAGAGTCCTCACCTAAAGAGGAGTTTTTAACTCTTTCTTGTGTCACTTTATGCTATTACTCTCTCTTGTTTAGAGCTGTGAGGGCTCGGCTGCCTGTACATATATTATGAGAGTGAGTGTTGAGCTGCCAGGCTGAAGGAGAGAGATTTGGGCCTACCTGTTGCCTCGCTGTGTCAGCCTGGAGAGACTGGCCTTCATGCTTTTAGCTTGAACTCCATGATCCAACATTGCTTTGCTTATGCAATTCTTAAACAGTTCATCTGTAGACATCAAACACGCAGAAAATAACATGGAACTAAACTTAATGGGAAAAGGAGGAAACTCCACCATCTGACTTCCTTGTGCTGCTCAGAAAACACCTCTTCCTTGCTGGGGCTGCACACCTGGTCTGAATCACCTCTCTTAATGACTTCCGCCCGCCCCCCTTCAGACTCACACAGGCTCCACCCCCCAGGTAAGCCCCACCCACCTAACATGACAGCCATGCAGGACAACCAAAAAAGGGACAGTGTGCCATGAAAAAATCAATATTTCTTATCGATTTAGGTTTCTAGAAGTGTCTTTATAGACTCTAAGCTGCTAAACAGACATTTCTGTCTGTGTTGATTTCTTTTACACTCACAGTCACACTTCCAGTGCATGGTTTGACCCTTTTTTTTTTTAAAGTGATGGGACAACACCATAGATATTATTTTCTGTGATACTGTAATCTGCTTTTAATTTGGACAATGTGAAGCTTCATGCTATGATCTAAGTCCCAGTTCTAGTTATCTGCAGCTTCTTTTTATATAATATAACATAGGTGAAGATCAGAGAAACTTTTATTTAAGTGTGTTTAACCATATATAACTCAATAAGAGAAGCACTTAGTGATTCTGACTGTTGGGGAAAAGAAGTTTTCCTTTCATTAAGACTATGGATGTATATCTACTAAAAATGGAACAAGAACAGGATTAATATAATTTTCCAGAACTTTTCCACGATATTTTACCCCTTTTTATTAACTTTATTTCAGCAAACTGCTTGCACTTAAGCTTGCACTGCTTAGCTGCAAATGCTAATAAACCAGACCAGCACATACAGGGACTTTGCAAAACATAAAAACCTCTCTTTTTGGGAAATAGAAATGAGAGATTCTGAGACGTCCCTGCAATTTGACATGTAATTAGGTTTTGATTTTGACAAGTTTATATGTATTTATTTCTTGGTAAATGTTTGCTTTACAGATAATTGTCAAGCAACACAGCATTAGATTTTATATCAGTAACGCAACAAATGTATTTTGCATAACTTTAAATAGCTTTTAAAGAATAGATCGCTTTTGTTTAATGAACACTTTTTTAAACAATAGCCAAAATATTGGATATTCCAAATTCAATTTTTTTTTCCAGGAATTTCATAACCATGGGAACACTGTTTAAAGAAACAGGTGCTGAAGGAAAATAAAGTGGTTTTAAACATTAAATTATGTATACTGGTAAAACCCCAAATCTAATTATGAACCTGAAAATGAGCAAAATAAAACAAATTTAGAGTTGGCGGTTTTAGCCAGTTAGTGCACAATAACCTGACTGTTCTGCCTGCAAGGTCTAAACCACATCATTGTGTTAAGCACTTTTTTTAATTTAAAAAAACAAAACAAAAAACAGCAGGAATACTGTTCCTGTGACGCCATGATAAATCGACAAAACTTAATATTGGATCTCTTATGTGTTAATGATTGAGACAAATCAATCATGAATACGTTGGCAGAGTAATGGTTACACACACACACAGGCAGGAAATGACACAAACACACAGTATTATAAAGCACAAAAAACAACAACTTTATTTACAAAAACAGACCACTGCCCCCATCCCACAAACCCCTAAATTCAGTGACTACTGAGGAATGCTATGTCTGTGCCTGTGGCTGAGGTTGGGAATTTACAGGACTGAGAAGAACAACACCCAGTGCAAACCTTCGGTGTTCTTCCACCCACTTATTTAGTCTGAGTTCAGCCGTCGTTTAATGCAGCAGTATGGCAGCACTTGTTGAACCGCGGCCTGAGGCTCAGACCGGCTCGGACATTGGCTTCATTTCAGTTGTAAGGAAGCGATGTGCTTTAATGAGCCTGGGGTCAACAGACAGACAGGTAGGACAAGGAGGTATAGATTTAATAATACCATATTATGGTATATGCATCATTAACAGATCATCCTAAACACATTTTTAAAAAATCATACCGTACAAAAACATGTTGGTTTAATTTAGCTGAGTTCACAAAATAGAGGGCACGCAAACCGAAAAACACATTCTCGCTCGATAGCAGACACTAAACGTCTTCTGTCCAGGCAGAGTGACATCAATCTCTACACACTGACTACAGTTACATGCACACCAACAGTTCCCCGTTATTCCGAAAGTTTCATTATTCTGAATTTGATACGGGTCATATAAACAAATATTCAGAATTAGGCAACGTATGCAGCCAATTCGGAATATCAGTTGGGTTTTTTACTACGCTTGCGACCTCTTATCTCCACAGTCGGCTCTGTGCATCGTCATGTTGTTCACAAACCAACTTGCCAACAGTGTGCCAGGCTGTGTGGGGTAGAGATGCATGACAAAAAAAAAATCCCACGGAAACCGAAAAAATGCCATTTTAATGCAAAGAAGCACAATGACAAGCAGCTCCACTTCCACTCTTCCATATTTTGGCGTGATAAACGGCATGTCGGGCACGTTATTTGGAGAACGTGCAGCTGCAGGAGTGTTTATTTTCATTGGCCGTGTAAACAGTTTGGTAGGAATAATGGGTTTTTTTCTCGGAATAATGGCAAAAACTGAACTATTTTGTGCGTGTAAACGTACTCACTGTGTGACACTAGACTGTCTGCTTGGCATGAGCTAAAAAGCCTTTAAATAAAATGGAGTCGCTCGCTGACGGATGACGACAGGTGAGACGGGTCAGTATGTTCTGTATGTTCTGTTGTGCGTCAGTGGCTCGTCACGTAATCAGGTGCATGTGAATGCTGTTCACACGGCTGTTTGTGACTGTGGCCCATCAGTTGTGTGTGTGTGTGTGTGTGTGTGAATTCTGTTCACACGGCTGGGTCTGTGTGTGTGTGTGTGTGTGTGTGACTGCAGGTAATTGTGGCATCGCAGTCTCGCAACTTAACAGAGCTGAAGTGGCCGGGACTTCCTGCCATGTTTCTCTGTAATGATGTTGCTGCTTTGTGTTTGTTTTCTGCTGACAGCAGCTCAGGGGAGGTGTGAAAAACTTGACAAAATTCTCAGTAACTGAGTCAGCATGTGTGTACGTTGGGGGTTGTGTGTGACGGGAATACTGTTCACACAGCTCTGTGGGTAAATGTTCACGCCCTTTTAGTTTCAAATGCAGGTATTTGCGTCGGCAAGTATCAATGTACGGGAATTATAAGCATATGACGTGTTTCCATGTAAAGAAGTGTGTGTCTGTCCCCAGTCAACCACACAACACAACCTACAGTGTCCGCCAATCTGTCCTCAACAGACGCATACTGTGGCGGTGACGGATTTGTGTGTTAATGGTCCTAATGAGAGCGTCTCTGTACACTCCTGCTGCACGTAGGTGAACGATTAGAAAGCGTAACGAGTGCGAATGTCCTCCAGTTTCTTAGAGACCTCCGGCGGCGTTCTGTCCAGCTCTTCTGCCACACTTTTCTGCTTGTGAGGGTCCATGCTGTTAAACTGCTCACACAGATCTCCATCAATCACATTCTGTGGAGAAAAAAAACAATAAGACAAAAACGATTTAGAGCAAGCTGGTATCTTAACAGAACTACAACTACCACCCGGCGGTTGTATGCTTCTGCAAAGCAGTCAAGTTGCAATTACAGTTTTCATCCATGTCTGTAAAATCATGGCTGTTTCACATAAATCTTCAGCACACAAGAGCTGCGCAGTCGGTGGACACCCAAGATTAGTTTCACCCATTCAGTATCTGACCAAATTTCTCCCCTTCTGTTACCGAGATATGATGTTGAATAACATCCAGAAAAGTGTTTTTGCAGAACACCATGATCCCACAGTTGACCTTTTGGATATAAAAAGCCATCACTTCTTCATTATAAACTTTTAGACATCTGTGTGAAATTCTGTCAACATTAGTGCGTGAATTCTTGACTTATGGCCAAAAACATGTTTTGTGAGGTCACATTGACTTTTGACCTCTTATCTATTCATTCAGTCCGTATGGATGTTAAGAGCCGAACTTGAAGACACCCTGAGGGCCTTTTTGAGATATTGGGTTCATTATAACGAGATAAACACAAGGTCGCATTGACCTCTGACCACCAAAATCTGATCAGCTCATTAAGTCAAAGTGAACGTTTATGACATATCTGAAGGAATTCCCTCCCCTCGAGAATGCCTCCTCCCTCGGCTATTGCCGGCTCGGAGGCATAAAAACACCGACATGTAGAGGAAATTCCAACCTTGACGGGGAAGTAGTAGGATCTGAAGCTGAGATGATCTCTGCCGCACAGCGGAGGAAACTCAGAGCGCATATGCATCTCTAAATGCTGGAAGAAGTCATGGTCCTGCACAAAAAGACAAAAAATAGAGTGAGACGTGACAACAAAGACAACTAAAAGTACGAAGTAAAAAAAAAAAAAAGTAGTCAAATGTATCATTGAATAAGAACAGTGCGTGTAGATGTTTGCATTTTACCTCGTGTGAGGTGAATGGGACCAGAATGCCGATGCCTCCGGACAGAGTGGTGTAGACCATGGACTCAGACCCTCCGGGGATCAGAGTGGTTTTCTGGAGGGACAGCACCGTCTCTCCTACGTGGTAGTTCACTATCACCTCGGCCTGGAGAGACAGTGGACAAACAGAAGGACAGCAGGGTTTTTAGTCCACTTCAGTAGTCTGGTTTAACTTCTTTAACTAGTATTTTATTTTTTAATATGTATTTTATTGGTTTAACTTAGGTGTGCTTTTACTTTTATGGGTTTATTAGCTTATCTATTATTATTATTATAGATTATTATAGATATTATTATTATTATTTTGTTATATTTTAATTTTATTTTGTCGTTTTTAGTTATGCGTTGTCATCTTCTACTGGTCTATTTATTGGATTTTATTCTGTTTATTCTGTTTTTTTTAATTATTTGAGTTCATATCTATTATTAAAGCTCTATTCTTAGTATTATTATTTTCTTGAATTTTAATGATTTTTTAACATCAGTTCTGACTCTTATGATTTTGTATCTTTTATTCTATTCTTCGTAAATATTACTTTTATTATTTTTACTACTTAATATTATTACTTTTATTGTAAGTTTTAATGGATTTGATTTGTTTTGCGTCTGCTGCTTCTACCACACACATTGTGCTGCACATTGTGCTTCCTCCTGGAATGAAATGTGGTATATAAATAAAGTTTTTCTTGCTAACTTGGTAATTGTCTGGTGGAATCCAGTGCTGAGCCAGAGACTTAAACAAAAAGATAAAAATAGTAACACAGACAGCAAATAGTCTTTTATGTTACTATTAGATTTATTACGAGATATTAGAGGACAGAACATGTATTATACAGTTTTAATCATTGAGAGATGACTGTAAAATTAACAAAATAATGGCCAGAAGCATCAAAGTCATTAAGTTAAATTAGAAAATAAAAGTAATTTTAAAAAAAAATCATCTTCCTCACCGGCAGCACAGAAGAGCTATACCTTTGTTACAGTTTCACTCAAGATTAGTGTCACCAATTTAGTATCTGACCAAATGTCTTGGGTTTTGGCCAAAAACATGTTTTTTGAGGTCACAGTGACCTTTGACCACCAAATTCTAATCAGTTCTTGGGTCCAAGTGACCATTTGTGCCGAATTTAAAGACCTTGGGATGTCGCTTTCACGAGAATGAGAAAGATGCACAGTCACGGTGACCTTGACCTTTGACTGCCAAATTCTTATCAATTAATTGTTAACTCCAGTGGAAGTTTGTGCAAAATTTGAGGAAATTCCCTCACGGCATTGTTTCGATATCGCATTCACAAGATTGGGACAGATATATGAATGTAAGTATGGACAGACCCAAAAACATAATCGTCGACGCCAGAGGCATAAAAATTGGAACATATGTCCAATAAATGAAATAATCTTGTAAGACTGTTTATGTGACCGGGAGAATCGGAACACGATGTAAGTGGTACAATGTGGAAACTGTCTTGACAATATTGTGAAACATCTGCTTTATATTAAAAAAAAAAAAAAAAGATGGTATAGACAGCCAAGAATGATATTTCAACGACCTATTGACCTCCTGTCAGTGACTACAGATTGTAACTTCCATCCCAATTTAATGGAAATATAGTTAAACCATGAAAATCTAATCACATGATAACACATCAGATATGTCACTGAAAGCCCAAAGATCATCCGTCCCGTCAGCTGCATGTATACGCTGAAGTACATGTGGACTCTGTGCCAAGGTCACATAGGAGACACACGCTGTCATCGTCTGCTAAGAGGAAATTGGTCCGGATGGTCAGATCTAATCCAATAACCATCAAAACACCACTTTGCTAAGAATTAGAGGTAATAATCAGGATGTACCCTGGACACACAGGCAGCATTCAGGAGCAATAAAGCGTCAGTATTAGTTTGAGCAAACTACATACAGGACATACGTTACACTGACACCATGAGACCAAGAGAGCTCACAAGAAAGACACGAGTGAGACAGAAAGGCACGGAGCGCCAGAGGAGGGATGGGAATTGTTAAAATTTCATCGATACCAACGCCGTTACTGTGTCTGCTTATCGGTCCAAATTCCCCAATTGATTTTTGATCTATTGTCTGTGTGGAAAAAAATAGAAAGTTACACAAAATCAGCTAGACCTGCCGCTGCAGCGCTGCGTTTATCATAATAAAGCAGGGGTTCTCACACTTAATATTCAAAGGTCTGAATCTGATTTCGATTTAAGGTCAAAGGTCTGGAGCGATTGAATATAAAGTGATACGTTTTTGCGCAGCACCCAGGCCACTCTGGGAGAGGCTTCAGTCGCTCTCTGTTGCCGTGTCACTGATCTCACAAACAACATGGGAAGATTTTAACTGCTGAAGTCTTGTTGTCCTCACCTCTTTTATTCTAAGATTATAGCTGTTAAAAAAGTCTGTGCTTTGCGTCATAGTGGCTTTTAAAAAATCTTGGCGATGGTGGCGACAAACTCGATCACTCAAAAAAGTACCTGCCCATCTGGCAGCCTACAGTTCATCTGGTTGAGAAATCAGAATTTTTTTTAAGCACGCAATGAATGCCATTAGCACCGCTGCTAACTGCACCCTGGTTTTGGTGAGGATGGACGGATGGACGGATGGACGGATGGACGGCGATGGATGATGGTATCGGCTCGATCCTAGATGTAAATCAGTGGCAGTGTAGAGGTGAAAAACACGACATTCCTCAAAGTTACGCCCATGTTGTGTGTTTCCAGCCACACTTTGGTCCGTTTCTTCCACTCTGTCGTTACTCCTTCTTGTTGCAGATTTCCAGCAGTGCACATGCGTGAGTTTTAAGTACTTATTTTGCAATGTGTTAGGGCCAGAAAAACGTTCCAGCATCAATAAGAGGAACTGATAAACTCTGAGGAATACATTTTCTTTGGAGTAGACAATTTAAAACTAGTTCTTGATTCCAATTCTTACTTCAGGGTCCCGGAGACAGGGACAGAAAATGTTATCTTACTCCTCCTCGCTCCCTACGAGACATTAGGCTTCAGTGAGCTCTTTCTGTTGTATTCGGTCCTTGGCAGCATGTTGCGCCTCTCCCCATGACAGATTCATCTCTTCCAGTTCCTGTGTCACAGTTCTGTGCCAGGTGGTTTTGGACCTCCCAGGTTTTTTTTGCGTGCTGGTGGTGCTCCTCTGCGGTCCAGTTTTTATTCTCAGCACGGAGCCATCTCAAACGTCTGTGTGTGATTTTCTTCACGATGCTCCTGGTTTTTGTTTTCTTGTACAGTTGATGGTTGGATATTTTGTTGAAGATCCAGCATATTCATCTAATGCATCCATTGTGAAAGACTTACACTCTCCTCATGTCTGTTTGACCACTCGCCAAACTCTCTAAGAACACAATGTGTTATTGATCACTCTGGCCAAAGCATGACTGGATAAGAAAAAAAAAAAATATATATATATACAAGCCATGATTGACTTTTTTCTTTCCCTCAGAGCATCTCAAACACACTATAGCTCATTTTATGAATGCAGGAACATTCCCCAAAAACTAGGAACCTTTTGAGTTTTTTGACCACCGGGACAAACACTCAGATGATAAAAAGATGATTTACAGTGAAGACAGATGCTCTTAGTTTCATTTCCCTCCTCTGCATTTTTTATTCATTACATCCAACTTGCAGCAACACTTTGCAGCAGTAGATTTTGTCGCAGTGAGACAAACGGTGTTTAGATGAAACACGCAGTCAAACTGAACTGCAGTCTGCAGAGTGTGTTAACCCCTGAGACCACAAGCAGCCCTTCTCCAATCATGTTGCTTTTAATGCCTCAGCGGACTAGTTTGTCCTCTCTTCTTGGGTCTTTAAACTGTCCAAACGCAGATAAAAATGGGCTGAAGGAACCTTTTAGTTACGCAGCTTCTGAAAACATCCAAGGCGTCAGTCTCACACTCTTTTGGTGAAGTAGGACATCCATTGCTTGGACTTTATGTCATGACTCACTCTTTTGTGCGTATAAACTAAAACACTGACAATGATGCAAGAATTTAGAAAAAAACAATTTCGAAAAAACAAGTCTCTAGCCATACTCTCGTCTCTGTGAGGTTGTTCTCTGACACATATCTCATCTCATTCTGATCACCAACTGCAGCCTTAAGCTGCTGTCCGTAAGCACAGTTTCCCACACATTTTTCTATTTGTGGCAGCCCACCACAGCTAAATCATCTGCCGCCACAACTACAGTTCTGGAGCTGGACTGGTAATTAGGAGGGCCACTGTAACATATATATACTGATTGGTTATTTATAGAGCACCTGCTTCAGAGACATTGCAGCAGAACGTCAGGCGCATTACAAGAGAAACTTAACTGTTTATTCGGCTGGTCTAAAACTTCACTTTCACTTACAAACAGCTCCCCTCATCCACTGATGTGATTAGATCAACAGATCGACAGATCAATTATCCATCCCACGAATGACAAGTGATGCAGGAGGAAAGATAGAGACCCACAAAAACATCACATTTTAGAGTAAGTCCACAGAATTATATGATTACATGATGATGATTAAAAAGAAAAACAAACAAACAAACAAACATGAGCCCCATCCACCCCCCAGCCACCGCCACACATACACTGTCATTCTGTGGGAAACACGCACATTTTTGCTGCTGGGGGAGTCCAACACAGTCAAAATGTCACACCAGGCCAACAAAGGCTAAGCAGGAAGACTTAAATATGTTTTCCTTTCTGATGTAAGGAGCTTAGAAAAGGAAGTCAGCACAGGCTAGCGTAGCCTCGGGGACACAGAAGACTTCCCAAGAGACATTCAGAAACAACTTGACCGAAAGCACCCTCACATAGTCTGACATTTGGGGTTAAGACAGTCAACTCTTTCATTTTGCTCAACAGACAGCTGTGTCTCCCTGACCTTGATCTTTTGAGATACATTAATCAAATAGAAGTGGAATGCAACTAATTTAATGTAAGACAGCATTTAGCCGAGCCATGTATGGATAATTAAGTTCATCCAGCCAGATGTGCACACACACAAGGCATTCTGCGTAAGGACAAATCCAGGTTTCCACACCCACATCTAAATACAGACACGGTACATTTCCAAACTCAAATGAAATTCTCAATCAATGTGCACAGAGACAGAAATAGCTGACAAACACTGTGTCACAAAGACAACTGGGACCAGCTCACAATGTCTAAATCGGAGGGACTTTCCCAGTCCATCTGCTACCTAAACAGTTTTTGACCAGAATTTAAATATGGGATGAGTGAAGCTGTGTGTGTGTGTGTGTGTGTGTGTTTCTCTAAACTGTGTGAGTGTGTGTGTGTATGCATTGGCATTTGTGAGAAAGGTTAAACTTGTGGCCGACGATGTTATGCAGTATGTGTATGTGCATGTGTGTAGTGTCTGTGTGTCGGCGGTTGGAGGTCAGAGAAGTGGAGGAGGCAGATTAGTGCACAGGCCGGACTATCTGGACGTTAGAAGGAGCCGGCCTGAATCATTCAAATGTGCGCGACCTGAGCTCTACAGAAAACACATGTTTCTTCCTTAAACATGGCTCACAGCCTGAAGAGACTGATCAAACAAATCTGGTTTTTGCCTCCTCTCCCTGTCTTACACATAAATGCTGAGGAGACGACTGGTCGGACTCTAAAAAATACACACAGAAAAGTTCAGATGTGCAGTAAAGACAGCGGCAGTCTGGTCTCAGGCTTTGTTGGCTTTTTGACATTGGTTGTTTGCTTCTCATCTGCATGCTTTGTAATCAATATTTCCTTACATAATGTTTGGTTTTGATGGATATTTTTCTACTTCAGACCCTAATCATCACCTCAGGCCTGAAAACAGGACTTAACCTTTGTCATCTACTGAACTCAATGTTTTTTGCGACATCTATTGCACGTCTGTTTGTCCTGGAAAAGGGATCCCTCCTCAGTCGCTCTTCCTGAGGGGGGAGTTTTTCCTTAGTCAATGTGAGGGTCTAGGCAAAGAGGGATGTTCATGCTGTAGAGCCCTCTGAGGCAAATTGCGATTTGTGATAATGGTCTGCGCTGGATCGGGTTGTCGAGCATTTACGCGCTGGAGCGGGATGTTGGACATTTTCGTGCTGGAGCAGGATGTTGGACATGTCCATGCTTGATCGGGTTGACGCACATTTATGCGATGGAGTGGGCTGTTGGACATGTCACGCTGAGCGGGCTTGTTGGACATGTCCGCACTGGAACGGGCTGTCGCACATTTCTGTGCTGGAGCGGGATGTTGGACATTGTGCGCTGGAGTGGGCTGCCGGACATGTCCACGCGCTTGACCAGCCCGTCGACACGACTGCGTGCTGGAGCGGGCTGTCGCACATGTCAGCGCTGGAGCAGGCAGATGGACATCAGCTGACAGGGACAGTGTGGTCTTGCCCCTGAGTCAGGAACGGTGGTAATAACAGCTCTGAAACAATGTCTGTATAAAACGTAAAGCTGGAAAGACGTGACCATGGGCAGCACGGATGTGACGTTTTGACGACGTATTTAGTTGCCTGTCCCACGTGGGAGATTTAAAAAGCTGATGTTAGAATAGTGGTTAATACAAAGAAGGCTGTAAATATCCGCAACCTATCTAAAACAATGCAGTTTGGGAGCTTCTTACCTTTGAGCAGAGGACAAGATCAGCCGCCATGTAACAGAGAACGTAAGTGATTACAGCGTTATGGGACTGTTATTGTTGAGAAAGCGCAGCTGACGCATATATTATATGTCACAATAGAGGCGAACGCTCGTGTGTTAAACATACCATCACCCCTCCTTTGATGACAGGATGCCACAATGCAGTATGGAGCAAAATGATGCCTACATCGTCTGGATCTGTGTTGAAATGTAGGAGTGGTATAATGGGCGGACTTTATTACGGCCCTATAGCGCAACCTCTGTGTAAAAGCAGCTCTTGTCATTTTGGTAAACGTTTAAAAGCTTTACAGGCTGTGTGATTTGGGAAAAAGAAGGTTTTTACCTTCTGTGATGCTCCATTAAGGAGGCCTCTGTCCCATAAAGCTTTGTTTCCTGTGGGGTCTTCATCCACATCATCGCTGGTGTTGGGGGGAAGACGCACCTGAGAAAAATAAACAGAAAATGCAGACATGTATTTATTTAGCTCATCAGTCTTACAGGCTCTAGAGGTTTTTTTTGGGTTGATGTTTTTGAGTCAAGTGCCTCAAAGAGGCCATTGTAGGGAGGGTACAATTTTGCCTAATCTGATACATCATATACTGTATATTTCATTGTGGATTCCAGCCTGTTTTTTTTGTCCCCCAAAAGTCCGGTGACAGATTTACACAGCTGACACTCCCCATCCCCAAACTTACAATGCTGATGTTCCCAAACTTGTCAGCAGAGGCCATGGTGTCGTAGTCGAGCAAGCAAGCCGTGGTCACCCAGCGGGGATACGTGTCATCGGCAAAGATGATGAGCTGGTTCTCATTGCGTCGGTAGCGCACCCAGAACAGACTCTCCTGAACGTCAGACACGATCACACGCTGACCGATGGTATGGATGCCAGTCACCAGGTTGGGGACGTGCTACACGGGAGAGTAAAAGAGAGCAGTGAAAGGACACGATGCATTTACACTGTGAAGGAAAATCACCTTTTTTTGCACAAGAGAAACGTGATGAAGCCTGACTATTTGTTAAAACAGATTCAGTTACAGACTTTCTGAAATGACATAACAAACAAGGGAGGTAACACAAAATTGTTACAAGTGCAATGATCAGCTGGCGTATTGTGTCAATATATCTAAGGACCTGTTCATAATTTATGAGACGGGAGGGGATGATGAAAAAAGGGGGATATGCCATACAATTTTGTTAACACCTAAGCGAGACCTTTGCTTTTTAATAAGTAGGTTTATGGGATGGCCATAAAAATTAAAATGGCTGTATTTTGTATTTAGTGTACCGGATATACTAAAAGAAAACATTTTTATGGTGATTTCCAAAACTTTTAGGGTGCACTCAGTTTTCATAAACTTTTCCAGGCCAGAAAACTGCTATTTGCAAATGTCCTTTTTTCAGGTTTTTCATGACTGTACGAACCTTGCCCTATTTTCTTTGCAAACAAAAACTGTTCTGTGTTCATCCTCACAAACTCACAAACATGGCGAATGAATTTCATTCCTCATAAAACATTTGCAAAGCCTGTTTTGTTTTCTAACAGGCTATGAAACCCGTAACGTTAGTGTCGCATTGTTTCCCCACCGACTGCTAATTTGCATTACCACACTACGCAAATGGCAAACTTGTGTTTACACTTGAGACAACACACAAGTGACAGAGGAACTCACTGAAAACTCATTTTGCTCTTCAATGCCTCCAGTGCTCACAAGCGCTATAGCCTACATTTTGGCAGCTGTCAAAGACATAAATATTAATACCTAAACACAAAGCCTCTGCAAACAACACTCGTGCACATGAAAGGAGTCGGGTTATCACAGTGATACTTCATCCTCTGGCTGAAGGTTTATTCTTTGATAGATGATCATATCTGTCCTCGTAAGACTGTGCACCTTTGCTTTGGTCCATTTTAAACTAACGTGCTTCAGAATTACGTTTAATCTACAAAGGAAGAGGCGGGAGAGCGGGAGACTTATTATTGAATTAAACAATTCAACTCATTTAAAGCAGTGCTGTCGTGCACCGCCAGATAAAAATAACATCTTTGTGTTCGCAGGAGGGGAAAGCCAGCGTCCCCGGCTCATCTCTGCTGAAATTCACCTACGAATCAATCAAGGTTACATAGAGACGGCAGATCAACGGCTTGTTTAGCTTTTAAAATCATGAAAATAATATAGACTCAATCCTATATTCTGGATTTACCTGTACTTCAGTTTAATTAATCACATTAAGAGAAACGTTTGGAGAGCTTTGCCCAGTCACCAGGTCCATTGCTCCTTAGTCATCAGTTCAAGGTCCACACATTATAAATTACCATATATTAAATTTTGTTTCACAAAATGTAAACAACACTTTCAAACACAAAGAAATAAAACATATTGAAAGAATTGACACAGGTGGCTCTTTAAATAAAAACTCAGAGCCGGAAATTCTCTGCACTTCAAATAAAGCGTGTTTTTGTTTACAAACTTGACACATTCATGGGTCACTTTTTTTGGACTGCGACCCACCAGTTGGGGAATAACTAGCTTAATACAAAATGTGACTATCGAACATGTTCACATTATCAGCTCAAAGAGATGTGAGTGTGTTTTTACCTTGTTTTCACACTTGCGAAGAAGCTTCTTTTTGCCCAGGTCGTAGATTCTCAGCAGTTTCCCGACTCCCACCAGGACTCGTCCTTGGAACGGAGCGATGGCCAAAGGCACGTCCTCGACCGGGGTCTGCCGATCAAAACACAATGAATTATTAAAACGGAGCTCATCACATTATTTTAGGTGACATTTAGGAGCGTTTACGTTGGGATGCGGCGTGTTTGTTTAAACAGAAACATACTACTACTTTAGAGATTGGCCCAATGTCTCACTAGACAGCGTGAGTCCTCAGCTGCAACTGTGATTTAAGAGGTCTAACAATAAAGAGCATGCCTCTCCCAAATACTTCCAAGCTTCATTCATAATATTGTCATTTGAATTCTAACGCAACTTTTGAACGCTGAGCTGACTTTTTTAGTTTTGCATGTCTTTTCATTCTGTTTGAATGTGGTATTTCTGCTCAGCTGTGGTTTAAAATTAGGCTAATGTTATTAGTATTAAACTGTTTGTAGAATTAGAATTCATAGAATTAGTGGTCGCATAGGCTTGTTTGTGACTTGTGCGATCCAAATATTTCCAAGAATTACTGTGATATGAAGTCCAAAAGTAGGGCTGAGCAATTAACCAAATCTCATTTTCAATTACAATTTGGCCTCCCACTATTTTCAAACAAAATAGTCGTGATTAATTGATTTTGTGCCACATGACGAGTCTACCAATGTTGCTCCTGTTTTGTCTTTTATTTTAGTAAATCACGTGCACCCACTCCAATCAGATAAATCCTCCAAAACCATGTTTTCTGAGGTCACGGCAACCTTTGACAACCAAATTCTGATGAGTTCATTCTTGTGTCTAAGTGGATGTTTGTGCCAAATTTGAGAAAATCCCCTTAAGGTGTCCCTGAAGTTCACAGGAATGAGACAACCATACGGATGTGCGGAAAACCCGAAGACATAAAGCCTCCGACCACAGCTGAATAATCTATCTGTGTGCATGTGTTGTGTGCATCAGTACGAGAAAGTGTGTGTTTAGACCAGATAGACTCATCTAACATATCTGATCTGGTTAAGTGGTTGGGAA